>NC_089752.1:42151361-42158861 GCF_040412425.1 Macrobrachium rosenbergii | reverse complement strand
ATAAACATCATATTTCATATTACTGAGACTGATGTTTGATACTGTATGGGAAGTGTGATGATAATGAGAGCAGCAAAAATAATTAGACTTATATTCCACATAATTAACATACAGAATAATTGTCATTAACCAACATGGCACACTTAGCTATAATTACATTAGCAGCGTTTTGCTAATGTCATAATAAATGGCTGATTTCCGTCTCATGAGCAACTTTGGAGGTAATAAACTACTTGTTTCCAGAAAACTTTGCATAATTTTGGGGCCATCCTGTGTCAAATTTAAATCCTAAGACATTTCTAAACGAAGAACCGGGTCCCAAAGTTTAATAATAAATTATATTTTGATATCATTAACAACAGAATCCTGAGTAGTAATATTAATCTTCCATTACATGAACTTTTTATCTCATAAACAGGAAACAATTCAGTTTCCTATCTGATGTTCATAAAATGTTAGACAAATAATATACAATGCCCCTTCTCTTGATTCCAACAGTTTCGCCCACAACACAGATCTGCTTAAAGTCTAGGCAGTGATGTTGGGGTTGTCACTAACCCTTTGCCCACAACCTCCCACTGAATTCAATGGAGGCTTCCAATCCAGAACACTGATCGTACACAACGTTAGTTAACGCCACTGATCGGAAGAGCAACAGCGAATGAATAGTCCAACTTTTTACTTTGTGGCCATGAATGTATGTAAGTTTCTACCTTGTGGCTCAAATTTCACGAGCATCTCATTATTATCTTTCTTTCTTTCTTTTCAACAGAGAATTAGTGCAATCTACTCAAAAGCAGAGGTCATCAGTTACCGATTTCCATGACTTTGGTGACTAGAAAGCTCTCTATAATTTCTAATCTCGGTGGTCTTGAAAGACCACCCTACGGGTGTTCAAGACCGACACTGCCAAATATTTAGTATTCTTGACCCCTTGTCCACTTTTAATACAAAAAATACACTTACTTTTAAACCTCATCCTCCAATTCCTTCTATTCCATTTACTCTTATCGCATTTTGAAAGAGTACGGGTGTATTATGCTCTCTAGTTTTCCAGAGGAGCTATCGCTATCCTATCACTTCTGTTCTAAAGACCTGTCACCGTAACGATTACAATATTTTCATGCAAAATTAAACGTACTGATCTTTAAAAGACATAAATTGTTGTAATTTCTAACAGAGAGAGAGAGAGAGAGAGAGAGAGAGAGATACGGTGCCCGGCAACTATTGACCATAGCAGGAACTCAATCGTATTAGAAAGTTCAGGTGGCCAAAGGTGGCTCTAATAACTCTCCAGTCCAGTCTCTCATTTGCTGCGGTTGGTCTCTGGCTTTGCTACTGTTGGATCTTTAATACAATTACTAAATGCATGCTAGACTTACTGACTGAGGCGAGGGTAGATTCGCGAATTCTTCAGTTGGTTTTCGCAGACTCAACTTACAACAGTCGCTTGGAAAAATCCTGAGAAAAAAAGGCTGCTCTTTATATATATATACACACACCATATATATATATATATATATATATATATATATATATATATATATATATATATATATATATACATATATATATATATATATATATATATATATATATATATATATATATATATATATATATATATATATATATATATATATATAAAGCATCCTTTTATTACCGGATTTATCCAAGCGACTCATATATATATATATATATATATATATATATATATATATATATATATATATATGTGTGTGTGTGTGTGTGTGTGTGTGTGTATATACATAACGACTCTCTCTGGAAGTGACCGAGGCTCAAAGAGCAAAACTGTGAGCAATACACAGCGGTAATGCACTTATTTTCCACATAAAGATCCACCAGAATGCATCTCGTTGTTTTACTGACGCTGGTGCCAGATGATAATACATTTAGGACGACGATACATCCCAGAAATTGCTCGTAAACATACTGCAATTTTTATGTTTCTCAGCAAGCAAGTATCCACACAACAAGAAAACAAGTAGAAAATGCGCCGAAGTTTCTTCGGCACAATCGAGTTTTCTATACAGCGTATAATGCTGTATGAAACTCTCAGCCACGGCCCGGAATATAATAAAAACTACAGAGGCTAGAGGGCTGCAATTTGGTATGTTTGATGATTAGAGGGTGGATGATCAACATGACAATTTGCAGCCCTCTAGCCTCAGTAGTTTTTAAGATCTGAGGCTGGACAGAAAAAGTGCGGACAGACAGACAAATAGCCATCTCAACAGTTTTCTTTTACATAAGACTAAAAGCGTTCTACAAACCCAAATTAATATGACAGAGTTCTCTACGATTCATGTTGTTGAGTTCCATCCCACCCCACAATGCACCATTTCCTTACGATTAACACAGCTTCCCAATCTTTAGCTCTAAATTTCATTAATCATTCTCTCTCTCTCTCTCTCTAAGTGTAACTTTCACACCAGCATTCATCATTCTAAGCCACACTGATCGACTACCGATCCAAGACCAGCCTCTCTCGCCAATGGTCTATAAGGTATTCACAATAAGGATCCCTTTTGGACGGTACGCAAAATCCTTTAAATTCGGGATGATGTTCTACGGGTAATCCTGTATTGGCCTACCTGTAATGCTTCAGAATGATGGTGCCTTTGCTACCAATAGACTATTGTCCTGCCAGTAGACTATTGTTCCACCTCTCACTTATCGCCATTTCTGAGGGTATGGGTACATCAGCATATATCTTTAAGCCTTTCCCTTTGAAGGGGCGGTTCCCGAGGTTGTACTGTAACCTTCTGCTTGTCAGCGAATGCTGTTAGAATGAGGTTGCTGGTCCAACGACATTCTCCACCCTAGATACAACCCATCTGGTCAGCTTACAAACAAAAACTTTATTGACTGCTCAGGTCGAGAGAGAGAGAGAGAGAGAGAGGAATTTCATCCTTGAACTGATTACCATATTACTGTCCATATCCTATTATTCTACATATATATATATATATATATATATATATATATATATATATATATATATATATATATATATATACATACGTACATATTCAGGTTTGACATCAGCAACAACTCCTCAAACAAGTCACTATATCAAAACCCCAAATTCACCGGTAACAGCCAGATAGCAATATATATTGGAAAATGAACGGCACAGGCGCTGGACTCCAATAAATCCAAGTCATGTGAGACCAGGCAGCATATGATGGCGTCATGGATGTGTGATTACTATCTCAATTTCAGACGGTGATTGCATTTCGCATGTATAGCTCAGAGAGAGAGAGAGAGAGAGAGAGAGAGAGAGAGAGAGAGAGAGAGAGAGAGAGACGTACTCCACTGTCATAGGTGCGGAGTTTAGCATTTCATATTTTTTAAATCTTTCACCTAAGTCTTAAAAGAAAACAAGAAACTAATTAAAACTTCCCTCTTATACCTTTCCCAGAACATTATACGTAAACCAAAAAGTGTAAGTGTCATAACAACAATACCAAAGTAAGGTACAAAAACAGTGAACACATATATGAACAAGATGTCATTGGTCAAATCATATAGAGGCAAAATACTGAAAAAAGTTCTCAGTAAACTGGAAAACAAACTAACTGACTACACAAAAGAATGGGATATAAAAATCTTACTATAAAGAAAAAAAATTGAGGCACATTCAGAATTAGGAAGTACACTGTAAGAGTTCAAAATCACTTATTCTTGAGTCACAAGAGCTCAGGAACCATTGCATTTTCCAATACGTCTTTTGAAACACTCAGAAAAGGACTAATTATGCGTAGGGTAGAGGAAGGGAGCCCTCTCAGTTTATCTGTCTGCTACGACAATTACCACATGAAAAAGTCAAAACGGGTCCTATTGTTCTTAAAAGCCTTCACACAAGTTTTGGTAGACACACGACACAAGTAATATCAAGTGGGAATAGGAGACTTAAAAGAAAGCGTACATCAGGGAATGAGCCCAAGGAGAGAAGGTGAAGAGGAAGAATGGAAGATGGTGTGGACAGGAACCATCTCCAGACAGAGAAGAAGGTAATAAGAGTTTACTTTTTCGTCTGAGAGAGAGAGAGAGAGAGAGAGAGAGAGAGAGAGAGAGAGAGAGAGAGAGAGAGAGAGAGAATGTACAAGTGTGAAATGTTGTTGAACAATGACAAGCCTTCAGGTGACACGTACATTTTCCTCTCAATGAAATACGCAAATTTAAATAAACGTACTATATGCCAGTAAACAGATATCTAAACTACGTCTTGTGTTCATGTTTGTGCCCAGGTACTGAAAATAATCCCTAAATCTACGTGTTACAACACAAGTTATTGGAAACCAAGAATAAACTAATAATACAGAGTACTTCGTGACGTGTCAAGTCTACATTTAAATCAAACATTTAACTTTCCCAGATACTGCTCGCCATGTTTTGCCTTCAACCCTAGCATATCTTATCCTCTATTTATATTTTTGGACATGTGTTCACTGTCATATGTGTGCTCTTAATAAAAAAAAGAAGCGAACGAGCTGGTAAGGCGTAGCGAGTCTGCCCATCGATTCACATCGAAAGTAATAACCTTCAAAGTCAACATACGACTTTTCAGTCATTTGACGACATAAACTTTGACATTTTTGTTTGACAAAGAAAGAGGAAATAATTATGTTCAAATGGTGAGAATCCCGGGTAAATACTTAAACCTTTTTTGAAATAGACAAAATTAACTCCATGCGCCAATGTATTACAATGCTACGATTCGCTGCCGGCGACTACCTTACTAAAGAATTACTTAAAGATACATAAAAATGAATAAATAAATACTTATAAAATCGCGCACTCTGCCAGGGCAAAACATAAGCTATATTCATAAAAAAAAAAATTGTAACCAATGTCAACGATGCTGCTCCTTTTCCCGTCATCTTCCATCCTGGGGATCAGAAACAGCAAGGAGACCTCATCAGAAGGGTCTTCCGACCTGGTGGCCTATTAATAAAGCCTTCAAAGGTCAGTTGCACAAAATGACTCTTTCTCAACAGAAAATTCATTACCATTTATTTTATTACAATCCTTCAATCATCATATTTTAAACATCCGTTTCCCTTCCATTGTTCAGTCACATATAACTTGAATAACAGATACTATTACTCCATAGGAACAACAAGGAGATTAACAACTACTACAATAATAAGCCAACCTGCTCCCCGCCCCCCAAAAAAAAAAAAAAACACGCAAACACAAATATACAAAAATAGTACAATGTAATAAGAGCAGAGAAACACTATTTAAGACCAGCCGCAATTTCTCCATTCCAGATTAAATTACGATTTTTGTACCGACTTCACTCTGTGCTCAGAGCGATAATTAATACTATGACCTGATGTACATGATACAGAATGAACCTCCCTTTAATAGGATGACGTCATGTTTTATATTATGATCAGTTTGTAGCTGAATACTCCCTATTTAATAGTAAGTAATCTGTTTGGGTTTATTTAATAGGAGGCCATCTGCAGCAACTGAAGCCTGATGCATTTCTTATATTTTTGTACGTGCCATATTTGATATTGAAAGTCCCTTATTTCATTATAATCTGCATTTTGATGTCAAAGATGAGATGTAAAAGGAACTACAACAAATCACGACATCATATTAGAGAGAGAGAGAGAGAGAGAGAGAGAGAGAGAGAGAGAGTTAAGAAAGCCCTTAGGAATTACCTCTACAAAGAGCAAATTTAAAAAGGAAGAATTTGAAGAGCCCTCAGGTGGAAGTAGATTTGAAATCGGATATTGCTTTATAGAAAACACCCATTTTGTTTTCAAACCCTTTATAGTTCTAGACACCCAACTCCCAACGCCCAGCAAACCTTGGCTTGTTCTTTCCTCACATGCTGTAGATCCGAAACATATCTAGAACTGTGGTTGGCCTCCCTTTTCATACAAGGCACTCAATCCGATGTCTAACTATACAAACCATATACAAGGAGCATTACCTTGAATATAAAAAAAAAAAAAAACAAACAAGAAGAATGAAGAGCAAGGTTCTTGAAGGTCAAGGACAAAACGTTCCCCTGAACCATACCAAAAGCAGACATTCATTCCTCCTTGCCCCCAAAACTGATGTCGCTGTCAATTGGTGGGATAATGCTCTACCGTTGCAATAAAATGGATATCAGAGATGATCTATCGGGCAAAGTAAACGGACGACAGCATTACTCTCAGGGGTCACCTTCTCTGCCAAATTTGGAGAATAATGGAAGTGCCGTTTCCTGTATACCATATTTTTACCAAGTGACACGTTACTTCGCCTAAGGAGAAAGAAAGAAAATATTATTCTGCATAGTGTATACACATATAACTGTGTATTTATCAGGGTATTAATACTAAAGTACAAAACTCAGTGTGTAACCATTGATATACTTCCCGCTGGTCACCCCGTGGTGTACCTTTCTCTCATGTTTCACATTTCTACTTAGCAATCTTGACGTTTGGTTGGTTGTGTAAAGTACATGACAGGGTGCTCATTTATCTTTCATTTCAAAGCTGAATAATATTAATTCATTGCATTATCTTATAAAAAGAAGAACAACAAAAACAAAACTTCCAAAATAACAAGCTGAAGCAAAGAAAAATTCGCAACAAATAAAGGGCAACCAATGATTTTTTTGCATCATGCAAAACGAAATAAATTGCCTTTCCAATGATTTGCGTTTTTTTTTTTTTTGCTATTTATACCACCTATTGCGCATTAAATTATGTTAATGTCATTTTTAGCCGTATGGATACACTACATATCAATTAAAAAGGTTTCTTTTATAATGCAGGTAACAGGTTTTACTCATAACATCGGGCCAAGACAAAAGATCACTTTTATCTCTATATAATGTTTTATAAACTGTCAAGAAGTATTAAACCTAATCAGTTAATGATTACAAAGTCCATAAAATACTTGTCATAAATTCAATGCAATAACAAAGTTCTTTTAATTTCAGTTCACTTTTGACGGATCGTTTAAAGAAATGTGCATGTATACTTGCTTTTGCTGGCATTTACTTCATTCTCTGTCAACATAAAGCACAATTTTCGTGGCAAGATAACAACTTGCGACTTGGTATTTCTTAGTTATATGTGTCATGAGAAAGAGAAAGTCTCATGAAATACTTGACATTTTTTCTAAAACAATCTTAGCTCCTTAATTATCTTAAAAGCAGAGGGACCTTGAGGAAGCAAGCACGCTCCTGCCGAGCAGGGTTACAAATGTACCTAAGATATTTCGCAAATAAAAATTATTCATTACCGCCCAACATAAGCAGGGATATATTACGTAGGATTAAGGCTGAAATCCGCCTGAATTGTTTATGTCTTGGCACGAGAGAGAGAGAGAGAGAGAGAGAGAGAGAGAGAGAGAGAGAGAGAGAGAGAGAGAGAGAGAGAGAGAGAGAGATAAATAAACAATTAAATCAGAACTAAGAGTCTATACAAACAACTAAAAGGGTGACGAAAAACTTACAAGAAC
>NC_089752.1:42123861-42146361 GCF_040412425.1 Macrobrachium rosenbergii | reverse complement strand
ATAGTCAATTTAGGAACATTACATTTCACAATAGAATCAGTAAAGTTACGTGCTACAATCTTGTTAACTATGTTATAAAAAAGTCTTTTTGGATATGAATTTCTTAATAAATATGCAACTGTTTCGTTGACTGTCGTCTTCTTTGGACTCCTGCTTGTTGTTATATATAATATATATATATATATATATATATATATATATATATATATATATATATATATATATATATATATATATATATATATATATATATATATATATATATATATATATATATATATATATATATATATATATATATATATATATATATATATATATATATATATACTGGATCCCAAGGCCCCTCTCCAGCTAACATCGCATGTGGTGCTGTCCTACAGCAGGTCATCAACGGCGCCGCCCAGCCCATCGCCTTCTTCAGCAAGAAATTTAATCCCGCAGAGACCCGCCACAGCACCTTCGACAGGGAACTCTGCGCGATGTACCGCGCAGTCCGGCACTTCAAGTTCCTCCTGGGGGGACGCCCTTCACACCAGCCATTGGTTCACGCCTTCACCAAGCAAGGGGGACGCATGGTCTTCCAGGCAGCACCGCCACCTCTCAGCCATAGCCGAATTCACCTGCTCCATCATGTACCTCCCCGGCAGGAAAAATCCTGTAGCAGACGCCCTCTCCAGAGTCGAGTTGAACACAGTGCAGCTCGGAGTAAACTACCAAGACCTCGCCAGAGAACAGGCCGCTGACCCAGAAACCCCGGCCTACCGCACCGCCATCACGTCCCTTAAGTGGCGGGACGTGACCCTCGCCCCCGGAGGCCCAAGTGTCCTCTGCGACATCAGTACGGGTCAGCCCCGCCCCTTGGTTCCAGCCTCACGCCGCCGCCAGGTATTCGACATAATTCACGGCCTCTCACATCCCTCTGGCAGAACCATGGCCAAGCTGCTCTCAAAAAAGTGTTTGGCACGGGGTGCAGACGGACGCCACATCCTGGGCGAAACAGTGCCTGCAGTGCCAAACCAGCAAGGTGGGTCGTCACACGCAGTACGGGGTATGCGAGTTCCCGCAGCCAGAGCACCGCTTCGGCCACATTCTTGTCGACGTCATCGGGACCCTTCACCCGTCAGGCGGGTCCAGATACCTCCAGACGGTGGTAGACCGCTTGACAAGGTGGCCCGAAGCCACACCTATGCAAGAAGCCACCGCCAGCGCGTGTGCCGAGGCCCTGCTTTCCAGTTGGGTTAGCCACTTCAGCGTCCCCGGACCACATCACAACCGACAGGGGCCCCGCCTTCCTGTCCGGAATTGTGGTCCGCCCTGGCTCAGCTGCTGGGGACCACGCACCACACCACCACGGCATACAACCCGGCTGCCAACGGCCTGGTCGAGCGGTTCCACAGATCCCTGAAGGCGTCCCTCATGGCCCGCTGCACCGCCGAGGACTGGAAACATCAGCTGCCGTGGGTCCTCCTCGGTTTGAGAACCACCCCGAGAGCTGACAGCACCCCATCCGCAGCCGAAAAAACCTACGGTGAGCCCCTCTTGGTCCCGGGCGAACTTGTGACAGAAGATCGCCACATCCCATCACTGCAGAGACTCCACGACGTGGCCGGCAAGTTCGCCCCTTGCAAGCGCACGTACACCGAGAGGTCGGCCACCTTCACACCCCCTGAACTGTCATCCGCCACCCACGTCTTCGTCAGGGTCGACGCCGTCCGCCATGAAGAACTGGATTAGATTGACGAAAGAACAGTTCACTCATCTGTTAAACCTGGTGACACCTCACATTGAAAATGCTGATACTAAAATGAGGAAAGCTGTGTCTGCTGCACAGCGATTGACCCTCACTCTTCGTTATTTAGCAACAGGTAGGCTATGTTACTTGAATTGTTTATGCCTAGACTAGGCTAATATATCCTAGGCTTGGTGTATTAATTAGGTTATGCATGAAAGATGCTGATCATTTTGTATCTGTACACTGTTCATTTATGGGTTGCTATTCATGTTTGATAGATTCTTGTAGGAAAAAAGTAAAGCTTAGTCTAGGCTGATGTACATTTTTGGATTTTCAGGGGAGGAAAGGACAAATTAAAAAACATATATATATATATATATATATATATATATATATATATATATATATATATATATATATATATATATATATATATATATATATATATATATATATATATATATATATATATATATAGACATTCTTGGTCTTGGCATAAGTTAGCCAAGGCCAAGATTAAGATTAAGGTATTCGATAAAATTGTACATAAGGCTACCCAGACTAGACTATAACCTAATGGCAGGCATCAAAGTAGCCCAGGCTAGGTTAGTAAAGTATTACCAATCTCAAAATAACCACCTAACCTAACTATACTGTCTATTAATTGGGTAACATAATTAAAAAATAATTGTGTGTTTACACAATTTATAATAAAAAAAAAGTAAATTTTGTGGTAGCACTATTATATTTTAAACTTTATAGTTGATGACAGTATGGTTATTAATTAACTGATAATTCCAGACAAGCTGTAGTACAATATGTCAAGGCAAAAATGCAAGGTTTACAGTATGTACATTAGGAATATATATATTTATACTATTGCTAAGGAATTTTTCTCTCATTTCAGGAGAATCACAAGTTTCCTTGGGTATCAATTTCGGATTAGCCATAATCTGGTTTCATCCTCATACCAGAGACATGCAGAGCCATATACAACATAATGAAAACAGAATATTTAAAACTTCCATCAACTCCTGAGGAATGGAATGAAATTGCTCTGCATTATTTCCAGCAATGGAATTTTCCAAATTGCATAGGGGCACTAGATGGGAAAAGGGTGCTAAATGCAAAGCCCACACATTCTGGTGCAGGTTTCCATGATTATAAAGGTCATTTTAGTATGATCATGATGGCATTAGTTGATGCATCTTATAAGTTCCTGTATGTAAATATAGGTGCTAATGGAAGAGCCAGCGACGGTGGGGTTTGGGATAGGTGTAGCCTAAAGGAAGCAATAGATAGTGAAGTTTTAAATATCCCATCATCATGTTGCTTACCTTTCACTGATAAGCAAAGCCCATATGTCATTGTTGGTGATGAGGCATTCACAATTAAGCCCTATTTGATGAAACCTTTCCCAGGAAGGGAATTAAACAAAGTAAAAACTATATTCAATTATAGGTTGTCAAGAGCAAGGCGCACATCAGAAAATGCCTTTGGTATCATTCAGTAGTATTTAAGGTGTTATCAACACCTATCCAAACTTGTCCAATGTAAAGGACATTTTGTTTGCTATTGTGGTTTTACATAATTTTATCCGTGCACAATCTAAGAATTTGTATGCACCCCCTGAAATAAGAGAGAGGTTTATCAAACAGTGGTTTGGATAGTAGTCCTGGACATGGCGGACATAGTACCAGTGATGCCCAAAATGTAAGGAACACATTAATGGATTATTACTTTAATAATGAAGGGGCAGTACCACTCCAAGATGAACGAGCCTATATGCACTAGTGGACATTTTCTCCCATATGCCTTTGAATATTTGCATTTGTATATACAGTAATCTTAAAATAAAATTCATTATTTGTTCAATTGCTATTATTTACTCCTCAGTACTTATAAGAAAGTTATGAAGAGCGATGTGGAATTTAAATATGTACCCTGTGATACCTGGAGAAACATACCCTGAAATTGCTTTAATCAACTTTATTACATAGAAAATGTTTAAAGCTGCATGACATCAATCTTGATTAGACTGAACTTTATTGTATACAAAATGTTTACAGCTACAGGAACTTGATTAGACTAGAAAGCCTGAGGTCTTACAGATCATGTATTTGAAATTCAAATTAGCACCAGAGATTAAATACTGACAGAATTTACCACCAAATTGATAACTACTGTTAACCTACTTTATCATCAGGTAAGCCATATTCCCACTCAGTTTCCAGAACTGTTACTTGCTTTTGGTTCTGTAGAGATGAAGTAGCTTCCTCTTCTTACTACTGTTACTTGCTTTTTTTGGTTCTGTAGAGGGAAGTTGCTGGTGCAACAGACCGATCAGAACTTCCATTAGAAAGGTCAAAGCTGGGGGACACAGGTTGAGTTAAAGAACCCGTACTTGACTCTCCAATTTGAAATTCATCAAAAGTGTTTTGAGTAACCTCAATAACTAGAGGATTATCTATAGGATTTACCTGTAAATAAAAAAAAATATATATATTACTCTACTATGAATATGTTGATAACATAAACTGCTGTATAATGGATCAGTTTTAGGTAATGATGCATTAGTAATTCTGATAATTTAAGATTATGGAAGGGCAAGCATAATTCCCTTTACTTAACTAAAAATATTAGATTTTTCTATTGACCTTACTGACCTAACCTTACACTTTTGCTTACCTGGGCCTACAGCAGGTTTATTGTGCAAATTTGATTCTTAAATGCCAAGTAATTACACCTATTATTAAACTGCTACGTAAATAATGTAATACACATATGTATATACTCTTACTTGTTCATTAATGTCACTGGAATATGTAGGTTGTGAAGCCACTGTATCATGTAAAAAGACATCAAATCAAACAATTCCACTTGGAGCTTGGTTTACCACATGAACCACTTGGAGCAGCCTGAATTTATTTACATTCATGGATGAAGTATCCCTTCAAATTACTAAATTTTGCCCGCACTTGATCTGAAAGGGGAAAAACATATATTTAGCTTGATATAAAAATTATTAACTAATGAACTAAATATCTTTACAGAAATTATTTAGGTATATTAAATGTTTCATGCTAGGTTAGCATGATGTCCTCTTTCAGGGTATGGGTTGCAGACTTGCCTACACGTTTAAAATCTTAGGTGAAGTGTGAAAAATTAGGTTAGGATAACCCAAGCTCTCTAGGCTAATTAGTATACAGTCGGCAGTAGTTCAAACTAGGCTAGGAATAGCTTACTTCTAGACCAGCCTATATAGGTCTAGGCATAGCATTGCCGCTCAAAAATAGAATAGTCCTAACTTTATTTACACAACCTGAGTCAGGTTCTGTAGCCTAGCCAGAGTCAGGTTCTGTAGCCTAGCCAGAGTCAGGTTCTGTAGCCTAGCCAGAGTCAGGTTCTGTACCCTAGCCAGAGTCAGGTTCTGTAGCCTAGCCAGAGTCAGGTTCTGTAGCCTAGTATAGCTACTAGCCTAAATGAAGCTAGAGAAGCACTAAAATATCACAGATTTGTGTTTATGTAATTTGATAATGCACACATGATAGCATAACGAGAGTAGACCTAGGCTATAAGACAATCTGATATTCCAGATATAGAGTAGCAGCAGACTTCTTACCTGTATGAAGGTCAGCAAGTTTCGGAAACTTTTCCCAGAGTCGCTTGGTGATTTCTTCATAATTCTTCACCTTGAGACCTTTTTTCATAGAACTATCATGCTTGCGGTCCCATAAGCATCGTCTCCCCCTCAAATCTTCTACCAAAAACTGTACCAAGCCCTCCATCTTTCTCTTGATGTCTTGAAATGCATGCCCTTCCTCCCAGATGTAAACAAACGATAAAGTCGACGGTAGAGTAGGGTAGAGGGAGAGGTGTGTTGAATTCGATCGTTATCGCTTTCAAAATTCGTGACGACGACACTAAAAAGTCGTCGTCAAAACATTAAAAGTTGACGTCAAATTCAAAAGTCAACGGAAATATTGCTATATAGTGTGACAGCGCCTTAACTGGGCAGGTGGGAAGATTTCACTGACATAAGCTACTAATAACTCTATAGAAAGAGATGGATAATATGGAAACAAGTGAATACACAAAATATTGAAAAAATCGTTGTCAGAGTAATTTCTCACGATGTAGATATTATATTCCTGATAACGATTAATTACTGCTTAGAGGCCACAATTAAAACAGCGTTACATCACACAACACCTTATCTACACTGCATAGCACACCATTGAAATTTCCCGGGCTCCCGAGTCGCGGCGCGCAGCAACATGCGCAATTACGGGACAACGAACATATTACACTGCCATATGCGTATGTCTGTGTAACACACACACACACACACACACACACACACACACACACACACACACACACACACACACATATATATATATATATATATATATATATATATATATATATATATATATATATATATATGTATATATATATTATAACTGCAATCAAGGGACTCGTGGCAACAATATAAATTGCCAAGTACTGCATTTTGTAGTAGGAATTCTTGCTTCAAAACTATCCATAACTCAAAACCAATATGTTTTTAGTAACTTTTTTGGTGCATTACACTATCAGTGTAACAATGTGGTGATTTAATACAGAGTAAAAGTTCATTTCATGACATGATCACATAAACTTACCAAGCCCATTTTGAGACAAAGTGTAATAGAGGGTATATTATTCACAAAAAATACCCTGCCTCCTGATGCAGAGGGGTATTTTTGAGCCTTGGGGTGTTTTACCTTGTATATATACCTCAGCTCCATCGTTATACCCTTTCTGTACCTTTAACTTTTTACAGTGTGAGGCCTTTTCAGTATTGACAGAAATGCAACATTGTACATCATATCTACAACCAATTTTTCGGAACAGCGCAAACATACACATTTAGGAAAATAATCCTAATTTTAGAATACCGCACAAGCGACTAGAAATTATGAGTTTTCTAACTCCGCCAGGTTTCTTGAGCCCTGACGTGATTCAAGGTAAAAGCTTCCTTTCTTGTAACAGGAGGACGCAGAAAACTAACATCGTATTGCCAAAACAAAATCTTTCACTTCACTTAGGGCATAAGAATTCAATTACTCAATATTTCAGTGACGGGATGAAGTCGAAGATTACGCTCTCCAGAGACAGAAGAATAACGAAACCAAATTTGCCTTAAAACTATTTACTAGTCTTGATGGAAATCTACAATGGTGACTTCCAATGCTCAATATCTCATTCTTATCATTACTGACAAAACAGGAAGTTTCTATTGAAGTTATTGTAAATAACTGTTGAATATATGAAGGTTGCAGTCTTAACCTAATGACATGCAGGAAAGTTTCAAACAGAAATGAAACAACAAAAAATGCTATTACGACATACAAAGATGGAAAAATTGTCTATCGTTATGTTGATTCGACCGCTAAATTTCCCTTGATCTCCCTCCCGCTCATTTACGTTAACGAACCACAATGTTACATATCTTAAAATTGTTTTCTACGATAATTGTTGGAGAGGCTTATCTCACAAACAAGCATTTTCCCCTTTTTTTTTTTAACCATTCGCACGGTTAAGTCCTCCAAAACATTTTAATGTGTATGGCTTGTAAAGTCACCAAATCGGCGCCAGGATAGTGTTTCGGCGGCGCCATTAATTAAGTCTCCGCTGAGCTTGTTTTCTTTGGTGACTTCCCGTTTTCTTCAAGCTCAATTAGTCACGCCTAAAACGTGCCAGGTCACGCATTTTAATCATTTTTACTTTATGGTATTTATACGAATGTCACACATTGTGTATCACATGTTTCTTCATTCACAGGCATCAAGACTGTATCTATGTTGTAGCTCTGTATGTTTTGTATTGTAATTTGTACTCGTTCACTGCATATTATTGTTTATTGTTTCGACCTCAGGTCACAGTCAATTCCATTGTCTCTCACGGCCCGGCGTCAGTCGGCCGCAATATAAGCTGCCTGGATCTGTAATAAAGTAGCAGTAACTTTTACCTGCTCGTTTCTTTGACACCTTACAGGCTAATTACTCTGAAGCAAGTATCCCAAAACTTAAAACCTTTTTCAGAAATCCTACAAAATAACATTACAAAGCAGAAAATGTAATGAGCAAGAACGATAGCAAAAGATTTCTCAATTAAAGGGGTCCACTGAAAATGCAAGACAGGGGAATGAGGGGGAACAAGCAAGCTAAAGTCACCCCTGGGGGAGATATTTGAGGAATTCAAAGAAAGTAAATAAGATGGAAAAAATAAATGAAAACAATATTAAAACAGAAACAATAAACAAATTATATTACAAAAAAATTATTCATGAACAAGGATCGAAAGAAAGAAAAATTGTTCTTAGCATCAACATGAAAATTAACATAAAAAGCTCAAGGAAAAATGAAGATACTAATGAACATCAATAATATGCTATGTGGCTCAATGTAAAAAGCAATTGAATTTATCAAGGTAAAAAGAAAATCTGCGAAGGAAAAAATAGATAGAAAAGAAATGGTCCTTTGATGACAGATTGAAAAAGAAGGAACAGAGTCCCATGTCCTGCTTCTTCACCACACGCCTCCCTCTTCCAAGTCTGAAAAACTTGACACTTTCTTTGAACCTCTTGCTCTTTTGTCTTCCATCTGTTTAAATTTTTCTTCTGTTCCCTTTGAGGATTTATATTAGCTCCTAAGTGGGCTCTGACAGCCGAGAATTGGGCAGTAGAAAAGTTTATTCGTCTGCGGTCACTTTTCTTTTTTTTATCTGCCGCACCACCTTGTGTCGTCTACCAGTTATAACAACTTCTACAGAACAAATCTCTCTCCCCCTTGCAATGTCTTTCCTCCATTACATCCCACTTCATCTTAATTTTACCCTGCCCCTTCCACGACCAGCGGCAGCAATTCAACAGTATTCTTTTCCAGCACTGTTTCTGCTGCTGTCCGGAAATACGAAAAGTCTCTCTCTCTCTCTCTCTCTCTCTCTCTCTCTCTCTCTCTCTCTCTCTCTCTAAGATCAATAAAAAAGGATCATAGATATTTATGCACTGGGAGATCGAACTGGGATATTTACACACATGTTTTAGCAATATTCCTCCACCCTTCGTATCCACAAAGCTCTGTTACAAATTCATTTATGTCCCCTATCGTCACTCACCTCCACTTTTCCCCCATTTATTTTACGTCAAACAAGGTTATTTTCTCGACAGCAATACACAGGTCCATAAATGAATGGGAAACTTTAGTAGAGTAGGTCGAGGCAAATAAAATCCCGGTAGTTAAACTAATCCTTTCTCATATCCAGGGGATAGGGATATAAGCTTGTGTCCAAACGACAGTTTTACATAACACATTTTTTTGTGGAACTTCAGTACAAACAAACCACAAAAATGAGAGGAAGGTTAAGTCAGGTTAAAACGAGGTCAAAGAGGGGTGAGGAAGAAAGGGATGACTAGAAAAAGAATTACTACGTAATGATAAATTAGTTTAGTCTCTCCATTCATAAAAAAAAAAACACTGATATAAGTATGATACACAAGAAACGACAGTAATAAAACAGAATAAATAATACATTGGTTAACCTTCAGCCTTTCAAAAATCAGCATCAACCTTATGGCTACTAAGTAGGTGAAAGATTTTATCAGCTGCCTAAGATTTACTCTGTTTAGTTAGATAATGGCCTTTTCCTGATGGCAGCCTATTATTAGATGATAATTGGCCTCAAATTATAGCTGCAGCTAACCTCATTTCCCGCCAGGGTTAAAATCCCCATTTCAAAAATCAAGAAGGAACATCATATTCTAGAATTTGAAAACCATTTTCCTGCCGATAGATACTATGCATGGTGTGCAGTATAGCTCGAGATCCCCGCTTGCAAAAAGTTGGGAAATTTACTCCCAGTAACAAATATCTGCTCTGAATGAGCCTCCAAATGACAAAGCTATGATCTGAATTATTTTAATTCTAGGCGTGCGATGAAGAATGATAACAGGGTGTTGCGTTATTGACTACACGATTTGGTGGCGTAGCTGATTGTCGTCTTAGAGAGAGAGAGAGAGAGAGAGAGAGAGAGAGAGAGAGAATTTTTTAGGCACTACAAGATTAAATCTGTACATAACTCACTGACTTGCCAGTTGTAATATCTGATACGTATCAAATAAATTTAGTGTTCCTAAATACTAATATAAACGTGCCAAACACACACACACACAAATATATATATATATATATATATATATATATATATATATATAGAGTCTGTTATATATATATATATATATATATATATATATATATATATATATATATATATATATATATAGAGCCTGTTATATATATATATATATATATATATATATATATATATATATATATATATATATATATATATATATATATATATAAAGTCTGGGTTCTCGTTGGACAACAGTGAAATATGTGATGACCTGTCAGTGGCTCTCACGGCAGGTGCATGTGTGCTGACATTGGAATTTGCTCAGTCGGATACAACAAACCTATTTGATCATGGTCCGAGCACATGGATATCGCATGATAGGACATTGAACTGATGCGCCGGAAGTGCCCAGATTCCTCGGGGGTGTGTGTGTGTGTGTGTGTGTGTGTGTGTGTGTGTGCGATCTCCCATAAGATATTTATGGGAGGAACAGTTCTCTCACGGGGGAGACTGCCTAGATCTTGAGTGAATCATGTGTGTGTTTACCCTGGTGTAGTGTTTAAAGATCGCTATTATGAAGATACATTATATATGGCCATAGAACGTAAGTAAAAACGCACAGTGGCGTTTATATCTTTTCCATACTTTAGAAGGAAAACCCCCGGTTTGGAAGCAGTGAAATTGAACGATGTCTACATAGTGAAATTGCCCATTTGTGCATTGTTTATTTCTGTCTTGAATATGTACATTCATTCCAGGTTTTTAATATAATGAAATGTTTCCCTCAACAGGAATTGAACATCGTCCTGGAGGACGAATATTTAGGAAGTGTGTTTTTACTCCCACATACGATATGAATTTTATTGTGGTCGTTACGACCTTATTACTTTGCTTGATGACAAGGGGGTTATTCACTAGTATTGCTTGACATAAAATAATGACTATGCTTGTTTGTGAAACAATATTTCCTCTAGTTATGTTTTCCATTGATAAGGGGTGTGAATCACTCTATCTCACGACCTTAGCTTTTGCTGAATCACTCTCGTTAAATTTGTCAATAAAGTCTAGTTTTGTATATCAGTGTCTCATTTCAGTAGCCTCTGTGGAAAGATAGGTTTAGTGAGAGACCTTTGACGAAGGAGAAGGGATCTGCTGACCCAAGGAAGAGCCACGGCTACCACAGACATCTTAAAGAAGTAAGATGATTAGTTCTGTTCTCAAGACGGGTACATCAATAAAAAATAATATATATATATACATACATACATACATATATATATATATATATATATATATATATATATATATATATATATATATATATATACATATAATCATGAAGCTACAAATGTCGTTTAATGTCCAATTCACGCTACTTCGGGAATATCCCTGATGGGGAATTATCACGGAAGGGGAATTTTATTAGTGGGTAGACCGTCGACTGGAGTCGTTGGAAGGTAACTGTGTCGAGGGATCGAGACCCGGCAGCACCGATCCATTTATCACTTATAAAATTCTCTTTTGGTGATAATTCCCCATCGGGGATATTCCCGAAGTAGCGTGAATCAGATATTACACGACATTTGTAGCTTCATGATTGTGTATAAATCATGGTGTGATAAAAATTTCATATATATATATATATATATATATATATATATATATATATATATATATATATATATATTTGTATTAATATTTACGAATAATGTACAGTATTTTACACGTATTAGGTACTAAAACTGGCTAGTCACTGATTTATGTATGGATTTGATTATGCAGTGCCTAAAACTCTGAAACTCTCTCTCTCTCTCTCTCTCTCTCTCTCTCTCTCTCTCTCTCTCTCTCTCTCTCTCACACACACAGTGGTTCCTTGCTCATGGTTTTCTTTTCCTGACCGTCATCCATAAAAATCCAAGAAAACTTTTGAGTTTACAAACTGTTGGTAGAAAGAGGTTGCAACGCCTTTTGGGGTCCTGCGATCTCTGTCACGCTCTCCCACAAACTTACATATTTCAACGCAGTCAGATTGTTCTGGGGAGGAGGAGGAGGAGGAGGAGGAGGAGGAGGAGGAGGAGGAGGAGGAGGAGGAGGAGGAGGAGGAGGAGGAGCAGGAGGAGGAGGAAGAGGAGGAGGAGGAGGAGGAGCCTCAAACCAAAGTCAGTTGTGGTGTGATACTCTCCCAGGAAGTAAATGGATTTCTGATTCACTTTGACACTGACACCTTGAGCGATATTTCCTATTTTTCCTAACTGGAATTTTTCGTTTTTTTTTTTAAAGTTCAGATATTAGTGTCTTCATGTTAAGGAAGAGACAACAACAAGACCTTTTTGGCCAAGCAAGAACAGAATCGCCAAAATCGGAAAAAATAAAAATATAACTGAATTGCTATGAAATTAAGAATCTAAACATTTCCCAAATTTAAATGCAAAGGTCACTGAAGACATCTTTGTGTTTGGGTTAAGAGAAAAAAACAAATGTTTAAATTTACTAAACAATGCAATTGACTCATTAGCGTTATGAAAGCACTAAAGATTTCGGAATAAGAGAAAAAAAAAACCCAGTCACCAGGTCTCAGAAAAATAAACTGCAACGCAAATACCGCTGGGAGGTAAATTAATCACTGCTCTAACCTCAAAGCAATAAGCTGATGGAAAACGGACATGGATATCTCTTAATAGAACGGAATTTGAATTTAAATGAAAACAAATGATGATAAAGCAATGGCAGAAACTAGGAACGTAACTCCTGGTTAAATCAATGGTCTGCAGGTATGAAACACACATTGAACAACTGCAATATTGGAATAGAGTTTCAAGAAATGCAGAAACAGGATTAATAATAATTTCATAAAAACTAACTGCTTGACATAATCAACCCCTAAGATATCCAAGCCTACTGCAAACTTGCACAATGTTCAGAGCGGAGGGGGAAGCGTGTGAGGCAAAGTGCCATATGGAAATTGGGTCAGAAAGCTGACTATATACACTAGAGACGAAATTCGACTACGTAAAATGTATGGTTTAAAAAAAAGTTGCCAAATGCAAAAATAATGTTTTGCCAACAGCTCTGATATAGCTTTTTTTTTTTTATTAGCTTTTACCCAAGCGCACATACCTTCTTTTCTTTTTGAGTGTCCCATATGGATTAAAAGGCCTCTAAATAGGAACTCAAACGTGTGAAAAAATAAAAAAAATAAGTAAAAATGACGAAATTATAGGCGCAACAGGAATTTGTCCATTGATTTTCTTATACAAATGCAGTCTTGTTTCCCTTTCCTACTGAAGACTAAACTGAATGATGAAATAAAAATATGACTTCCAAGGTTGCAGTAAATAAAATATCAACAAATAATCCACAAGCTGACATAAATCCGTGGATAAATCCAAATGCTGTTCGAATGCTTGAGCATTTGAAACCCATTGCACAGTGAACTTTTGGAGTAAATTAAATGAACTTATAAGACGATAAAATGAGCTTTTACTTAGACGAGAAACAGATATAATCGATAACAAAGACTAAAAGAAAGTACATTTTTTTACATTACAAAAAATGCTTAAAAATCTCCGGAAGGAAGAATCGAAGTAGAGGAGAGGGATGGAATTCTTGATGAAATGAAGGTACGGTCGTGAGGGAGAAAGTTATCGGCATTCAAAATATTGGATAATAGTACCAACTGATTTTAGGGAGCTATCAGATAATTAAAAAAAAAAAAAAACAATGTTAACCACGCTGCCAAAAGCAGCCCAAGATCAAGACGGAACAAGTAACTTGAACACAGCTACAAAAACCACTTCCACATCCATGAAAAAGGCAACTCATATTTCCAGATGTTATCTCAAGCCTGCACACCTTGCAGGTTAAGGAAACACCAACAATAGTGTATGTCACAAACGAAAAAAAATAAGAAATTTATAATCACCACCGTAAGATATGAAATCTTTACTTTCAAATGGCAGAAAGACGTAGATAACGTGTACGTAACAGACACCGGGTAAGCGATGATAAGCATTGTTTCATAAGCATTCAACGTCATGTTCTCCAAATCCATCATATCGCACACCCCCCCCCCCCGCTCCCACAAACCTCTCTTTCTCTTTCTCTCTCTCTATCTCGTAACTTCCATTCACTTTCCATTCCAAAGGCCTTTCAAACTTTTCTCTTTCTGGCTCATCCATGATTTCTTTACAGATGATTACTTTCCCATACTATTCTATCAGCCACTGCAGGAAAAAAGCGACATTGAAGGACTGCATTGGCTTTAGCCGTATAGTGAAATCGCTGAGGTTATTCTGTCCGACTACACACTTTGCCCGTACGCATCGCCAACTACCATGTTATAATGGTTACCGCCTGGACCATGAAACCTGGATTTTGTCCACAAAGCGCGCATATCAATTTACCATTTTGTATCACGCGGGGCGAAGCACGTTGATGGAATTTCCAGGGTCAACTTTTCATGCTAATCTATTTTCACAGTACTCTTTATTTTTTTAAAGCTTTCTTCTGTCGTTTGCTTTTATTTGGTTTTACATTATTTCATTTATCTGTTGTACAGTACCTGTCACATTAATCTTTTTATTTTCAAGAGCTGTCATATGGAAAATTACTCACAAAAATGATCACTACAAATACCCAGGAAATGAGCTGAGGGAAAAGATTTTTCCGTTTTTCAGGTACCAGTTAATAGAAATTTTATAATGAACCTAATAGTACGCAATACACAGACGAAATTCATCACACCTTTTCTATAGCAGCATTAAAATTAATGACAGTTTTATATCTGTTTTTCATCTACCTAGCTTGTATCACATAAAGTATTGCCCATGGTGTTTTATCATTCAAAAATTTAATCCCAAACATATCCTTGGGGTTTTCCATCTATGCTGGTACGATGGGTCTGAGTGTTAAACAACACACACCACATCATGAAAAGATGTGTACAGAACATGGATGAGAGAGAGAGAGAGAGAGAGAGAGAGAGAGAGAGAGAGAGAGAGAGAGACTAGTGTAATTTCTATATATCCACGCACTGGCAATATTCCCATCACTGAGGAGAGAAGGTTTTCGTTTTCTATTTAAAACAGCACAAAGGCTTTATGGTGACTGTAGGAATGATTAACCTAAACCGTCGCCTAATCAACAGCCTCCACATCTTCAAAGGCAATATCCACGGTGCTGGAAAAGAAGGGTAATGACGATGGTAACATTGTGTCCCAACCCAACACGGAAAGCAGAGAAATGTTCATAACGGCATAGGAAGAAAAGCATAAGGCTAAAAATATGTAAAAACACAAAAATCCCTCAAAGATCAAGAGAAATACAAAATGACGCAGACTGAGCTCATTAAATACTAACAAAAACTGTGGAAAATTAACGTTGATGCCTTGATCGAGCATATTTTATCATAAACGCGTAACAACCTCTTATACTTCAAGTGTTCGTGTCGCTGCTTTCTGCGGTACACCGAAGCCCTAAAAATATGAAAAGAACCGCTAAGGGACATTCTCTGGCTACTTAACGGTTATCATCAATTTCTTTGAGATTCGAGTTGTCAGAAATCTGGGCCAAGAATATAAAGGCATGATGATAAAGGTCACGCAAACAAAAACATTAATAATAATTCCGTGCTCAGTAGCCTTGCCATGGAGTTTTTTGCTACTGGGTTCTTAGTCGGTATTTACTAAGCCATATCCAGAAATCATACGATCGCATTTGTCAATACGAAGGCGATCGCGGTTGTATGGTCCCAAACGAAGGGCTGTCGTGATAATCCAGAAATCGTGCGACACCCCCAAAAACCCCCCCAACTCCCATCGCATTGCCTCACTGGTTAAACAGGCTTACAAACATATGCGGTTACTGGGAATGAAATGCCTGGAATCGATGATTACAAGGCTGTATCAGTATCACAGACAATTTCTTTTATTACAGTGATATTGAATTTAAATGTCTTTATACTTTATTATTTATTAGAAAAAGATAATGCATATCTGTAGTAAATTTTGTATACTTGATATTTGCTGTCCTGATTTCTCGCGAAAATGTAAACAGTTAGGAAATGCGCAAGCAACTTAACAGGAATATGGAGCGTGCAACCCAATAGCCGATTCTCAGCGTTTAATGATTCTTAATTTAATAAAGGAGCATGCGAAAGTGATCACCGACCGATAAACAGCCTACGAGGCATTTTACGCTTGTATCACCTTGTAGGCTACCTGTGAGCTTCAGTGGCTATACTGATTTCAACTTTCTTGGGCAATATAACAATAACACATTAGATTTCTTGATGTATACCAATTAAAAACTTAATTCTGTATTGAAAACGAAACTCTAAAAACGTCAACGAAGCCTATTTTGAAGAAAAAGAATTCCAACACAGGTGCCTGACTGGTTCTTTTTGTTACGATGAGCTCGAATTCATCAGTCGTCGGCAGGCAAAGACTTCTTAAAAGTATTCTTTTCAAGACCTTTGTTATGCTGTTATTCGGATCTTTTTTACCACAAATTGTTTCATATTTTCGACAGACATTGTAGATAAGTCACTTTGGCAAATGTATTTTAATGCAGAGTTGAATTTTACATGCTTTCATTTCTGCCATCGCAAAGGAGGACCCATGCGACACCTCCTTCACTATGGTTCCAAAATTACATTGTTAAATGCGAATGCTTGCGTATGTTCGTGTAGTTTCTCGATACGGTAAGACCATGACGATCGCATACAATGAACCGTCGTATGATTTCTGGATACGAGCGTTAGCCCGAAGGTGCATTATGGTATAGCAATGTAAATAATTTTTATTTATCTATTTTTTTTTTGTAATTGCACAGTTAAACAAAACTTAACTGTTATACAGAATGGACGAGTACAGACGCGCAGTTACAACTTCGGGCACATCTAATTAAATTGACAAATGTCTTGTTCACATTTCTACAATTCAAACTGCAACGAATCAACATTGGCAACTTGAAAATTTTAACACGTTTAATATCAATTTACTGAATCTGAATCTCAAGTTATTACTAAAAGACGGCGAGAAGAAGCTTAATTGTAAAATGGCTGAGGGGTATATTTCTTTGAAATTTGGGTGCTTTTACAATTAACATTCATAAATATTACGATGTTCCTTTGCCTGTTATTTCATTTTGCCACAGGATCACAGAGTTTCAGAAAACAAATCAAGAAAGCACCAAATAATGAGCGAAATCTCTCTCTCATGATTTGACAGAAAGTTTACTCTTCTAACGATAAGAACTCATTGTTCCGCATATGCACTGAGACAAACCAGCTCTCCTCCTGAAGCCCCAGATAAGGGATAATTAACTGCCCAGCACCACCCTTTCCTTTAACAATGAAACTCATCCGTATTCATCGGGAGAAGTCTTCACCCAATTAGGGAAGGAAGACCTGCTTCCGCATTCACATCGGTAATTCAGAATGAGCATTCTTTATTGGGTTGACATTTTAATCTCATCTCGGAGGACAGAAAGCAGAGTAAATGGGGAGGGGAAGAGTGAATAAAAGATACATGACCTGACTGATTAGAATGGAAAGGATGGCTACTGGAAATGGGAAATGAGCTGAAGATATTCGATTAATCAAGATATCTTAGGGTTGAAATGCTTGACAAGTTAAATGACAGATATAAATGGTACGTATAAAAGTTAATATAAATTCTAGGTATAACAGCAAAGACGAAAGCAGAGTTACAGTTGCTAGAAAGACCGAGGAAAAACAAGAAAATCGCTAGTAAACATATTTCGTGCTCTTCTTGTGGGAGCTGATCCCATAAATGATTCCATAACAAGACTAAAGTACCTCTTAACTCACACTGAACCTAAATTGCCCTTCGTAACTTGTATCGAATGCATAAGAGCTCCATTTATCAAACTGATATAGCGTAAACAGAAAACCGAAGACAATGAGCAATAAGTAACGAATGAAAGCTGACATGATTTTATTCCTCTCCTTCTCTTCTATTAAAGCAAAATACTAAAGAAATATATAATATAATATAATATATGTATTACATATATACATACATATATATATACATATATATATATATATATATATATATATATATATATATATATTTATATATTATATATATATATATATATATATATATATATATATATATATATATATATATATATATATATATATATATATATATATATATATATATATATAGCTAATCATCAACAGATCATTCTCAAATGTGCAGTATCTCTGGGATCTGGCTAAATAAACCACAGAGATAAATGAAGTAACTGAATAATTATGAGGAATAAAGAAAGTCATTGGATTCTTATTAGAGATGGAGTAAGTTACTGAATTCTTATTGACGATAAAGTCATTGAATTAGTTTTAGAGATATAGTAAATTCAGAATCTGAGGTCTTGCTCAGAAATAAGTGACGAACATACTATTCTTAGGGAGGAGGTTACAATGCAACAGACTCGAAAGTAAGAAAAAGTGATAAGATTTTCAAAAAGGATACGGTGAATGCCTCATAAACTCTACCAAAACAATTCAAACAAACAAAGCATAAAAAAAACCTTTTCGCTTTCATTGCATCTGAAAAATGCCTAGAATAAGATGCATCTTGCTCAAGGTATTTTCTTTTTGAAAAAAAAATGAGTGAAAGACGTAAAATACAAAAAAAAAATAATGTTTTGCAAGAAATAACGAACCAAAATTAAATGACACTTGCTTGGCTTAAAAACATGAGAGTTCGAGATAAAGTGGACTTGGAATGAAGAAGACGAAAAATGAGGAAGGTGAGAGGGGAAGAAGCACAAGAACCCTACGGTGGAGTTGAGAAGAGGGCAACTTAAGGAAAAATAGGAGGTGACCGAAGCCACAGCTTTCAAAAAGAAAACAACTTCGAAGGTATTTGAGATATCTGGAAATATATTAAAACTGGATATATATTAAAAAGAAATGTTTCTTTTTTTTGAAAAAACAAAAGACTTAACACAAAACACTACATCAATGCGTAGTATAAATATGATGACAATGGTAATAAATAAGAAATAGCTCAATGAAAACATGAAATGCGATACGTTACGTATCACAAAATGTAAACATCACCAACTAAAATGACGTCTACACTACACTTTCTGTCCTCTGCAGTAAAACTTTTACGGTATGAACCCATTCAATTCCATTTTCCTTTCCATTTCTTTCTTCCACATTTCAAGTCTTGGTTCGTTTCCGTTGACCTAAGGATTTCACTCTGATGCCGGCTTGTTCCTCCCTGGAACTGGCAGGCTTACACCTTACTCCTCCTCAATCAGAACCTTTTATCAGATTCCCTAAGCCTTCCTTTGGCTTTCCTACGCTTTTCAACAGTTTCCATAAGCTACTAAAAGGTTCCTTGTTTCCGTTTATCCTTTGTCGCAGTTATCCCCAAAAGCTGCCCTAGTTCTTCGACATTCTTTGGAAAACACTCTCTCCTGCTGCATGTAGACGCAAAGCCCACAAATTCTCTCTCTCTCTCTCTCTCTCTCTCTCTCTCTCTCTCTCTCTCTCTCTCTCTCTCTCTCTCTCTCTCCAAAGAGTAAACAAACCGAGTAGAAAGCATGCTGGCTACAGAAACTTAGACTCTTTGTTTATTCCAGTAACCCACCAGTACCTCCATTCCCATTCCTAAATCATATGTTAGTCGCTAATCGTGGGTTTTCGTGGCAATACGAGAGGGTGGGATGCAGTTATTAAAAATAAAACGCTAGGAAAGGTAAGCTAAAGTTCACGAATACATCTGCAGCCTACTAAGGTGACAATCATCCAAAATTCTAAAACAATGGAATTCTGCCATGGCCCCCTTTTCTCATTAGCTGAAGGTACCAACGAGTTTATAAGGGTTAATAAGATTATGAATAAGAGAAAAATACTTTCCACAAACACACATCAAATTACCTTCGGATACGAGATTCAAATGAATTTAATTGGCTATGACAAGGGTACGGAATTAACCTACAGTTTCCATGTGAATTTAACAAAATACAAATCGTTATGTTAAGAGGAATATGGGAGAGAAGAGAAATGGAAGAAAAAGACGAGGTAAAAGGGTGGGTGCACAAGAGTTGCATGATACGGGTAGAATTAATTCCTAGGAAGAATATGGTTGGAAAAATATTCTGACGGGGAAAATAAGGTAATAGGGAGAAATAAGACGAGGAGGAATAATAAAGTGAATAGGAAAGAGGTGATCAATGAAGTGAAACAAATTGAAAATATGGCAAATAAGAAAAGAGTATTCACTGTACTCATTTTAAAATTGAAAAACACAAAACTAATGAAATCAAACTAACTACAGGAGAAGGTTCGGGGTGTACATAATTTTCGGAAATGGTATCATACAGACACAAGGAAAAGACTAAATAATGTACTCTCCATAGTCCAATACAATTCTAAGCGCTGCTGCTCTAGATTCCATGGCTATCCCTTCGGCCCGACGACAGTAACACGTTCACGGTAACTTGATCATCCGCCACAAAAAGTAAAGCAATATCACGTCAATGAAAGTCAAGCACCATCAGCATTCCTCCCTCGTAGTAATTTAACTGCAAAAAATCAGAAGTTTGAAAAAACTGGCATTATAATGGTGAAAAATACCATGTAGCACATTATATTTCAAATAATATCCCATCAAGTGGACCTATATATACAATTCCGGTAGCCATATATATATATATATATATATATATATATATATATATATATATATATATATATATATATATATATATATATATATATATATATATATATATATATATATATATATATATATATATATATTATATATATATATAAATATACATACATGTATATATATATATATATATATATATATATATATATATATATATATATATATATATATATATATATATATAAATGGCTACTGGAATTGTATATTTGGCCTTTATATATACAATTCAGTAGCCTCACACACACACACACACACACACACACACACACACACACACACACACACATATATATATATATATATATATATATATATATATATATATATATATATATATATATATATATATATATATATATATATATGGCTACCGGAATAGTATACTCGTCCAGTTGGCAGAAAATCCCATTCAAATCCAACGACCCGTATAAAATAATAGACATACACAAAATAGATAACTTTTTTAGATTTTCCCTCAATCCATCGTCTTTTGATTACTACACTTCCTCTCTTCCTCTGTTCCTTTGATTTAATCACTGAGGTCAACCTCGAGACTTTTCCATCTTTTCAAGAGCCTTGAGTTATCCAGCTAATTTAGGTTATTTCGGGTCAAAGACGATTATCTCCTATTGATTATTCTTTCAATAGAAAAATACCTAATCCCAACTTTTATAATCGACCCTCGTTCCAAAAATGATGCTAATTAGGCCTTGATTTCCCTCTGGAGCTGCAAAGAGCTTATTGGATTTCAGGAGTTCCACTGCGGTAATCCAACTCCGGGGAGACACAGTTAGGTTTCCCAAGGTTTTATAATTTATTCTTCCTCTCACCCAAGATGAAGTTTTAGAGTGGAACTCATGGAAGATAAATTTCCACTCCGCTAGATTTCCTGTGACAGCCATTCATTCATACACACACAAATAAATATGCAAAAAAATTTTACTTGAATTTACACATTGTAACAAAATTTCCAGTTCTTGTAAGTGCTCAGAAATATCCCTTATGTCTGAAAAATAAACGAAGATATAGCAATAGGTGAGACAGGACGTGAAAAGACAATTTTCTCTCTCAAATAACGTACTTTGACTCTCCTCACCACAATTAAGTATTAACATGACAAACAAGTTAATATGCGCCGAAGTTTCTTCGGCGCAATCGAGTTTTCTGTACAGCGTATAACCCTGTATGAAACTCTCAGCCGCGGCCTACGAAACTTTCAGTACGGCCCGGTGGTGGTCTGTGTTGTTGGCACCTATAGCGGTGCCAGACGCACGATCCTGGCTAACTTTAACCTTAAATAAAATAAAAACTACTGAGGCTAGAGGGCTGCAATTTGCTGTGTTTGATGGTTGGAGGCGCATAATCAGCATAACAATTTGCAGCCCTCTAGTCCCAGTAGCTTTTAAGATCTGAGGGAGGACAGAAAAAGTGCGGATGGACAGACAAATAGCCATCTCAATAGTTTTCTTTTACAGTAAACTAAAAACGTGACGGAAAGATTTTTGTCTCTGACTGTCGTTTTTCTATTCAAATGCACATTATTAGCAAAGATACAGGACAAATTATCTAAAAGACAACAATGCTGACTAAGAAATGCTAGACAGCAAAAGTCTCACGCTTCCAACGTGACTTTTCCATTTCTTTATAAAGTGAAAATCATTTCTTCAGAGTGAAATCAGTCGTCATTATCCCCACAGCCACTTCGCAGAGGATTCAAAAGTCTCTTTCATTTTCCGGTATAGTCTCTTTATCCATGTTTCAAATTCGCGCACAGATGCCGTGATTGACTTTCGGCAAATTTTCTGGTTATTCTTTGCTTCTCATTCTCATACACTATACTCGACAGCGATTGCGCCA
>NC_089752.1:42086361-42116361 GCF_040412425.1 Macrobrachium rosenbergii | reverse complement strand
CGATAAAATTCATTACTGAAAATTGCCAGGAGAACGTGAATGAGTTCATGAACTGGAAACCAGCCTAAAGTAATTGCCACCTGGAAATGAGTCGGGTGCTATATTTTTCTCCTATGTTAAATGACCCGGTCATCAATTGCTCACGAAACATGGATAATTTAATTAAATTTCATTACGTAGTTCAGAAAGCACAATTCATTTCAGCCACGTCGAAGCATACTGAAGGCAGCTGGAACAAAAAATTCTGTATTAACTGAGTCACAATGATCAAGAGGACAAAGAACTTAAAGATAAACACACCTCTGACAAGACTTCCTAATACGTTTATATATATATATATATATATATATATATATATATATATATATATATATATATATATATATATATATATATATACATACATACATACATACATACATACATACATATATATATATATATATATATATATATATATATATATATATATATATATATATATATATATACACTAACAGGATCTCATTCAAACTGGATGGTATCTAATGGAGTATTTAATACCATCCAGTCTGAATGAGGACCTGTTAGTAATCCTACTAATGCGCAGAACAATTATGTGTGATAAAGTTAATATATATATATATATATATATATATATATATATATATATATATATATATATATATATATATATATATATATATATATATATATGACTATTTATCACATCACCGTGATTCATATACAATCAGAAAGCTACAAACGTCCTTTAATATCAATTCACTCTACCTCGGAAGTAATATATTTTCATATATATGTTACCGAAGGGAATTTTTAGTTGATAATAAGTCCACCGTCCCGTGGGATCGAACCAGCGACGGACGAGGAATCAGGACTACAGTGACACACTAACCAGGCGACTGGTTGGTGTGTCACTGTAGTCCTGATTCCTCGTCCGTCGCTGGTTCGATCCCACGGGACGGTGGACTTATTATCAACTAAAAATTCCCCTTCGGTAACATATATGAAAATATATTACTTCCGAGGTAGAGTGAATTGGATATTAAAGGACGTTTGTAGCTTTCTGATTATATATATATATATATATATATATATATATATATATATATATATATATATATAAAATGCTAATCCAGGGATTTCACGAAATCCCTAGGAAATATGTAAAATGACCTCTTCACTTAGGAACGTTTGATCCCCAAGGGCAAGTGCTAAACATGGCGAAACAGTGATTCATCTACACTGTTTCGCCGTGTTTAGTACTAGCCCTGGGAGTCAAATGTGTTTTGTCGTGTTTAGTACTGGCCCCTGGGGAATAAAATGCACTTATGGAGTTTTGATCCGTCAGGAGCTAGTACTGAACACGGCGAAACACAGTTGACCTCCCAGGGGCAAGTACTAAACACTGTAAAACAGAGTAGATAAATCAGTTTTGCCGTGTTTAGTACTAGCCCTCGGGGATCAAATGTTCCTAAGGCAACTGGTCATTTCATATATTCCCTAGGGATTTAGTGAAATCCCTGATTTCACATATTCCCTGTAACATATAAATGCAGGAGGTAATTTATTACCTCATTGTCAATGGTCACAATTTCCTTACAGCACTACTCGTAAGAATGCCTTAGGTAGTTTCAATCACCATGCTCAACACCATACAACCAAACTATTCTTGAACGACAAATATGGCAACTTTCAGCTTCGCTGAGGAATAATGCGTACAGTACCGAGGTGCTTGCAGTTCATCAAAGATACCTCCAAGGATTAGAGTAAGGTAAAGATGGCCATCTAAGTGAGAGGAGACCAAAGGGAACGGATCGAAATAATAATGAGAGAGAGAGAGAGAGAGAGAGAGAGAGAGAGAGAGAGAGAGAGAGAGAGAGAGAGATTCCAAAAATAAGAAATTCCTTCACTAATCTTCTTATCCTGGAGATGAAATGACGCAGGTGGGAGACGTGAGAAGTTCAGGCAGCCTCTCAAATGGATAAATCTACACTTCGAGTTTTCTCGTCTAAGGTTGTATTTATTTTATTGCGCTTGATTTCATGTTTATTAAAAATTTTTCTCTACATATTTTCAGTTATATCTACCTATTTGGCATCTACTAATATTAGTTTATTCTGAAGCCTGACCAATATTTGTGATTTATTTTTTTATTATTCACTCATTCATTTCATGTTTATTGAAACTTTTTCTCAACAAATTTTCTGTTATATCTACCTATTTGGCATCTACTAATATTAGTTTATTCTGAAGCCTGACCATTATTTGTGATTTATTTTTTTATTATTCACTTACTGAAAATATTTAATGAAGTAGAATCACTAATCAACGGTAAAAGCTTTCCGTTCAAAATAATTTTCGTTAACGTCCAGAATCTATTTCGGTCCTTTTTTTTCTGAGAAGCAGTCGGTGTACAATGGTGGTTTATCATTTATATTAATGCAACACTATTTATTAACTAGCTCCTTTTTAAAAGGATTTTCACCATTCACTTTATTCGTTAGTCTTGTCTTCTTTTTCCTTTGTCTTATTTAATTAACTCGTCGAACAAGATTCATGATACCCTTTTCCCTTTCGCATATTTCCCCTTCGTTAAATACGAAAAGTGACTTTCAATCTCATTTTTTTTGTATCTGAATAAATATTAGGTGTCTTTTTTCATTAGAATAATTATTCCTTTCTGTATAAAACGGCCGTAATGACATCAGTTATCTTTAATTAAATTTTCCTTTCGCATATAACGCCAAATTTCTCTCTTGTTTGTCACGTATTTGTCACTACTGAAGATTAAAAAAAATCTTCTATTTTTATGTGTATAAAAAAGGAAGCATTCCTAAAATGGCTCTCAATTCGCTGCTAACATCACCATCAAGGCCATTCATCAAAGGTAGTTACTGTCCGACACTTTCGAATTATTCGGAGAAACAGTGTTGATCATTTTTGGGTTATGTGAAAATGGAAGAAGCTCCTCCCGGAAAACAGGTATTAGATTTAGGCTCCCGAGTCGCCTTTTGCAATTCGGCATCACGTATTAGATTTATTCTTGTGAAGACCAAGTAACAGTTCGACTTTACCATGTTTAATATAAAACTACATAGTCTCTCTCTCTTTCTCTCTCTCTCTCTCGCAAACCCTGCTCTTGCTATACTTTCTATTTATCAAGATTTACTGCACGTCTTTTCTCTATCCCAAATACGCCCCACAGGCATTAGCAGAGCACGAAGCGAGGCTCTTCTTATCGAAGGAAGGATTATCTGGCCAGAGCAACCTCCGCCTCTATTGGCCTACTGATAGTTTGGGACAATGGGGCCTAAATGGACCTTGCCATTTCCCGATATGAAGAGGGGTTCTTTAGAAATACTTTGAAAATGGAAAACTGGCAATTGTACCAATGACTCATTGAATGAAAAAATGTGACTTTATTTGAAGTGATGCATCTTCCAAATAATATAAAACTAAAAAATCAAAAGTATGTTTTCCTTTATGGTATGTATGTATGTATGTATGTATGTATTAAACAATAAATGAATGTCCAATAAAAATTTGGAGGAAGGAACAGGGGCAAAAGTCCCCGACTTCTACGGAATAATATATAAAAAAGATGTAATGTATGCAAATGAATAAAAATAAACAAAATTTTCTTGTTACAATAAGAACACTTGACGAAATTTAATTTTTGAAGTTTTATTGGTAAAATTTTTTTTCCCTGTAATTCTATCATAAATTAATATAAATACCTAGCTTATGTATAATTAAAAGACAATATGAATATGAAACTTACTTAGCACATATGTGCACATGTATAAGGAACACGAATAAATACATGAAAATCCATCACGACGAAGAAAATACATTACACATGAAAGTTTAAGAAGTACTTTCGGCTACACCTAGACTTGTGAAACAAATTGCACGTGCAAGAAACGCTCCCCCAAGCCGTGAGGACTAAATCTCAGATATAAACCATGTAAACACGAAATTTCCCTTTCATTTACAACTGTCACCCATGTAATCATCGCCAATGAAGCCCCATTGACTGATAAAACATTGTCACAAGAAACTTACTGAAACACGTCCGTGTTTAACACTGGATTCGGTAAATACCACTTCCTTTTCTCAATGCACAAAATTCCCCACTAGGAGAGTATGACCTAGAATCTACCCATCAGAGAGAGAGAGAGAGAGAGAGAGAGAGAGAGAGAGAGAGAGAGAGAGAGAATTTGCTCATCTCCCTTTTCATATCTCAAATAATGCATTTACGCGAGAAATCATACCGCGTTACACCAAATAAGCAGATTAGAATAACCTTATACTGGAACTGACCTTCCAGACACTTTATTCCTCATTTCCTGAAAAAGATGTTGGGGAGGGTGGGGACGAAGTTTGAGACACCGTTTTGTGTCTTCACGCTTTGCGGTATCACCTGCAATTTAACCATCAATTTCAGAAAGCAGATAATACAAATTGACCTCATGACACTCAAGCGTTGATAAATTTGACTCATCGTTCATATTCCTTCATGATATCAGCAGGAAAGGATGGAAAACAGATGTGACTTTAAGAAGAAAATTATAGTTGGGAAATAAAACAAAAACTGGAAAAAAAAGGCAGATAGAAAGGTTTTAGAGACTTCTGACCTTGAACCATGATGAAGACTACATGCGAGAAGCTGCCTGTGAAGGGGGAGGCGGGGAGGGGGGCGGGTGAAATGCAGGGGAGCGTCCGCATGAGAAATGAGATCGTTCGTCTCGGGCGAATAAAAAGAGTTTCCCTTCCGGATGGATCACCTCCCGATGATCGAAAGCGACCCAGCCTGCCAAAACTTTCCCAGGAGAAATGAACCTTTTTATTGGACACCTGCATTTCCTCCTACGAACTTCCCCCACCGCATCTTTCCTACTGCTTCGCTGTCAATGACGTCATCTCGGGAATTAATAAAAAAAAAAAAAACTAAATGGGAGGCAAAATGCATGCATACATGGAAAAGCTATTATTGCAAAAGTGTCCATTACTACTTCACATATTAATAACCTGCATGAAAACGCGTTTAATAAAAAGAAAGGCCATGCGAAAATATTTATTTTTACAGCATAGAATCAACTGTCTTCTTCAGTATTTCATAACTAATTAAGGGTTGACAAGGCGCGACCTCACCTTTTGCTTCACTCGCAATTTATACGATTAATTTTAAACAACAAATAATTAATAATCCCCACGCCATTCTTCTCTGAGAGAGAGAGAGAGAGAGAGAGAGAGAGAGAGAGAGAGAGAGAGAGAGAGAGAGAGAGAGAGAGAGAGAATTTACATTCTAGGCAGTAGCTTAAAATAATAAAAAGGGAATTTTTTCCACAAAATATTAGTTATCTCTGCTTACTAAAATGCACCAAAAACTTACAAAATAACAATGAACTTGGATACCGTTATCTCTTAATAATTACAAGGGAAACATGCTGCAAGAGTGAAGTGCGAAACGGACACACAAACCTTTGAAACTGAATTCACTTGTACTCAAATAGGTCTGGATTCACACACATCGGAAAACAAGTACTGTGCCTGATGTAGTGTTCCTCGTTTAAATGCAGGAAAACTTCAGGATCTAACTTCAATACCTCGGGAGCATTTCTTTCTTGAATGGTGTTTTCCATTGCAGTACAAAGCACACACCAGACAGTCATCTGGCTTTTTCTATTATCGCCTCAAGGAATGTTCAGATGCTTCGGCATATTTTACACAGCAGTAATGTCAAGAGTAGATATTTACTATATTTTACTTTTTTTCTGAAAAATAAATTTCAAAACTTTTAAACGTCGGATTGAACGAATATGAGACGACACAGTAATGCATACATTTTTAGTAGCCAGATAAACCCTCAAATTATCTTCCTGAATCAATTAAGTAATTAGGGAAATCATCACGATATTAGCATCGCTCGTTTTACTAATTAATGAGGCTCACCGTAACACTCCATTGCCAACAAACAAGCGAATATGTTCAAAATTTTTATGTGTACATTTTTCACAGGGAACTGAATGATAAAGTTTATGTTTACCGCAAAAACGAAAAATGATGCCCATGGTGGCCCTATAATTAAAAATACTGTATATGAAAATTTATGGAATATTCACGTCTTTACTAATTAACTTTTAAAGCATGTACCATAATTTGTAGAGATCTCATTTTTCTCACAGTAGTGAGTAGTGAATGACTGCAAGGGCTGTCTATGGAAAAGACACAACTTGGGACACCCCGATTTAATTTTGGATATAAGCACAATATAAAAAAAATTACCAACAAAAAAATAAACTAACAGATTAATTAATTTTACTTTCAATATTGTAAATAAAAATAAATAGCATACAAAGCATAGTTTTAATCAAAGAGCATATTCAAAGTATATATCAATTGAGCGATTCCAAAAATGTAGAAACATTTGAAATCAAGCAACGCTCAGAGCTGAAGTCTTTACATAAAAGGAAGTTAGGCGTAATGGTTCCATTAACCCTCAAATTTCACTCGAAACTACAAAAGCAATTATATAAAGATTTAACAGACACTGGGTAAATTCTTGAAATGCTGCTAGGTTATTGCCGTTTGCTTCTATTTGAATGACTTAATATGACCATGAATGACGTAATATGACTAAAATTAGAATACTCCAAGTCCGTAATAACTGAATAATATATTTAACGAAAACATATCGTAAAAATGAAATAACATATTTACGAAAATACCCTCATGATAAAATGCAAGGCAAAAGAAAAAAATATATCCAAATAAATTGAAAATATTGAAAAATAGGAAGAATGGAACTGAAGGAAAAATTTTCCATTTAAAACCAATTTACCTTTTATTGCATATTTATCATACAATGCATGTCTGTGTACAGAGAGTGAGAGAGAGAGAGAGAGAGAGAGAGAGAGAGAGAGAGAATATTGGGTTTTACCATTTCTAATATTTCAGGTCCTTTTATACAAAAAAAAAAAAAACATTCCATTTATTCTGTAATGTAAGATTTAATGAATTTATGCTTTTCTGTTACTTTATGGATTCCCACTAAAATTTACCCCTGAAGGTTTATACCAATAATCATATCCAGACAATGCTCTCATACATACTATATATATATATATATATATATATATATATATATATATATATATATATATATATATATATATATATATATATATATATATATAAATTCTTCTGATCGTTGGAAAATAGCATTCTCCCTATTGTTTTGAGAATATCCCTTGTGTAGGCTACAGTTATCTGTAATGGATTAATTTTTTCCTCACCAATTTCTCTCTAAACAGGAAAAATGTGCCATGATTTATCACCGAGGAAAGGAGGTCGTAGACAACATAAAAGACTACAAAAATGAGCACATACACAGGCTTCATAGAGAAGGGCTAAAAAAACAAGGGAATGATTCTCTCTCATTTCCACTCCTACACCTGTGAATATTCACATATCTGTGAAGAGGTAGGCTAATTCGAGATATGACTCATGATTTCCTGTGTTAGTAAATTCCCATTTTAATACCTGTCATCGTCGTCAACATGAGTAGTCACATACTTTGATGAGCAGCATTTTTCTGCGTCCGTTATTCCGACAAAACAAAAACGAATCATATTTTGAAGGACCTCGTCAGAAGGTGAGTGAAAACCGGGACTTTGAAGAAGTACTTTCGTAGTTTATTCTACACTTTCAAGTTCACACTGAATACAAAAGAAGTTGGCAGTGTGGACTTGAATATGTAGAACAAACTACGAAAGTACTGGTTCAAAGTCAAGGTTTTCACTCACCTTCCGACGTGGACTTAGTGATATTCTCAAGCACGCGTCCCTTCGTGCTGCATTGGATATTTTGAACGAGTAAAGAATCTGTTGCTGGTGAAATGGGGGAGAGCGTCGGCGCTGTGCTGCTCAGTGTTCGGCATAGGTGTATGAAACGGCTAATGCTGAGCAAGTTTCAGCACAACGTTCATCTATGTTTAAATATCTTTTCCCGGAGGCCACGGCCCGTTAGGGAGAAAATGCTCAATGCTAACACACATAAATATGCACACACACACATACACAAAAACACACACACACATATATATATATGTGTGTGTGTGTGTAATATCTATGTGTGTGCATATTATATGTGTTGATTGAGCATTTTCTCCCAAACGGCCCGTTAGGGAGAAAATGCTCAATGCCAACACACATAAATATGCACACACACACATACAAAAACACACACACACATATATATGTGTGTGTGTCTGTGTGTGTGTGTGCATATATTATGTGTGTTAACGAGCATTGAGCATTTTCTCCTAACGGGCCGTTTGGGAGAAAATGCTCAATGCTAACACACATAAATATGCACACACACAGACACACACACACACACATATATATATATATATATATGTGTGTGTGTGTTTTTTGAGAGAGAGAGAGAGAGAGAGAGAGAGAGAGAGAGAGAGAGAGAGAGAGAGAGAGAGAGAGAGAGAGAGAGAGAGAATTGCTTCAATCTGAAAAAAATCCTCATCAGAGCGAGTACCAGGTTGGGAAATATTTCCCTTTCTGGAAGAGAGGGTGTTCAGCCATGCATGTTATTCCCAGCAACCCAACTTCTTTCACAGATTAAATCCTGAGAAGTTTTCTGGATAAAGTTTGCGACTTCTTGTTTTCAATATCCGACTGTCTTCAAGATTACAGGATCAGATTTCTTATAATCAGGTTGAAAGACCCATGATTCCAAAGGAAAATTAACTGTGCACTAATTGCAGGGTTAGACAATTTTCTCTCTAAAAACCGACTTAATAATTATACGAGTAGACAGGCTTCGATAAGATTCTAAAGCTTTTCTGATTAATGATATGAAGATATAAAGACAGAAATACGATAGCGTTGTCTGAAAAATGAATTAATAAAGAAAAGATTCTCCTTATTATTTATCATTTCACCTCTTTCGCCCTGCATTTAGGACTTTCTCTCTCTCTCTCTCTCTCTCTCTCTCTCTGGTCGCCCTCCCGGCTTAAAGTTTGCTGTTGTGTCGTTATTGCCAAGAACCTGGATGTCAAAATCGTTATTCATGCTCGATCGTACTGATACGGTTTTTTTTTTTTGGGGGGGGGGCAGATTCATGAAAAAATGTGAAGCGTGTTTACACCTCGATGAACAAATAAATGACCTTAGACAAAAGCAGGGGAAAAAGAATGTATTTTCAGAGGATAAACAGTTAACCTTAACTCCTAACAATATGCTGACACTCAAGTCTTCACAGATATTGGATGATGACCAACGGGACAGGGGGAGAATTAGAAAAAAAAATCAATGCGAAGGGGTAAGAAAGTAGATGTGCAAATACTTGACACAGAAAACAATAATTTTAGGAAGACTCCACTAAACAAAGAAAAGTAGAGGAGAAAAGTGAGTTGTTCATTTAAAATTAAAAGGTCTGAAGAGAAGTTGGTAAGAAAAAAAAAAAAAAAGATGGATGAGGGAAGGGAGACGGTTGGAAGCTAAAGAAGGAAAGTGCCCTAATGGAAAATGAAAGATGAAAAAAAAAATTAACATGAAGAAGACTGTCTTTAAAATATTCAGGGTAACGTGAAGGATAATAGAACGACATACACAAAATCCCACATTGTTACAAAATGCAATAGTCTGAGAAATTATAGGTTGGCATCGGCTTCACGTGGCCACAGGGGGACAGGTGGAAGAAATTACATGTGTATGCTCCCGTGTTCGTTGTCTCTCACTGAGATACTAAACTTATTACTTCAATCGAATTTCCATCAAATTACCAATATCAACAATTTTCCAACGCTTCTGACCCATATTTAACATCCCATACCCTTACCATATAATCCGCCGTGGTCACGTATATTATATGGGTCACAGAAATAATGCACAGAAGCTGCTACACATTGCACAATGACCACCTTTAGTGATATATAATCCTCCGTGGTCTCGTAGTGGGGTAGTAGAAATGGTAGTAAACTTATCCATTACATACCAAGATTAAAAACAAAAAATAAGTAATGTCTTCTGAAGCCACTCATTAAGGCATGAGTGCGGTACATTGGAAAAATGACACAAATAAAATTACAAGAGCAGCAATAAACAAAATCGGAAGACAAACTTTGGTAAAAATTAAATTGAAATTAGAAAATAACAAAAGCAGAATTTGTTTGAAACGCAACCGATGTCAAATTATAGTATTCATCATTCGTCTCAGGCAGTGCGACAGGTGTCACAAACTTCGTAAGAACTTCTGGAGCGGCTGCCACCCCAAGAGTAGAGAGTAATGAAACAGCTGTCAAGTCTAATTTACAAGACTGCAAATTATAGGATTTCTGTAAATATATATATATATATATATATATATATATATATATATATATATATATATATATATATATATATATATATATATATATAAGACAAAATTGGTAAATATTCATAATTAAAGGATGATATAGATATATGCGAAAGGAAAAATGAAAGAAAAATGGGACGTGAGTTTCTTGCCTCAAACTGTTTCATATGAAAAATAACTGGAATTACTTCTCTACGTTTTAAACACAAAATAAATATGAATAAAGATTTTCTTCGTCACCCCAAACATGAAAATCTCTCACTAATAATGAAAACAAATGCGCTGCAATGAGCAGGTGACATTTCATTTCTTGATATTCGTATGAATCCATGAGGAATGTGAATGCTGATAGTTTTAGTGGACATATTACGTTGCAGAGAGATAATCCAAGCACTTCTCAGCTTATTAAAGCTAACCAACCATGCACCCAATGATATATTACAGACACCAAAAAATTACAGTTATATTTTGTTAATATTCACATACTCCGTGATGCATTATCCACATCAACACTGGATCACCCTTCAAAAATTGAAATTTCTTCAATGATACACGTACCACCATATTTGTATTTCCCAAGCCAATATTATAAATATAATTTTAGTCATACAGTGACGACCAATCTCTATCCGTTAGCAAAAGACAGGGAAGAAGCGAAGGGCGAAACAGATTCAAAAGTAAACATGGGGACGAGGTTGCAAGAAAATCTGAAAGGGAAAAAATACCAGACAAGACAGAAAAACAACAGTGCTAAGGTGGCTGAGAAAAGGAGACTTGACTATGGGAGAAGTACATGGAAGAAGAATGAGTAACTCAGGAGAAAGAGGTGCTTAATAGGGGGGCAACAAGCAAACAAGTAATGAAAAATATACAAAAACCAATTCTTTTAAACAAGCTTTTATTAAAATGCACTAAAAAATGAAAAATAATTTTTTGAGACACACCAGGATTTTCTTACAATTAACCAGGTCTACAAAAATAAAAGCGTGAGCGCCAAACATGGAAGGAAATGCTACGAGAAAAGAAATATATTTTTTTTATCTCTTGCTGCAATATGGTATGTTTGATGATTGGAGGGTGGACGATCAACATACCAATTTGCAGCCCTCTAGCCTCCTTAGTTTTTAAGATCTGAGGACGGACGGACAGACAAAGCAGGCACAATAGTTTTCTTTTACAGAAAACCAAAAGGTAATATCCAGATCCAAAAACATTTTAAATACGCTGAACTCCCAACATTTTGGATGTGATTGATCAAAGTAAGACAATATTTGCAAAAGCTCTTTGAAAGAGTTCCACCCTGATGAATTTTCAAATGCAAATATTATCCAGTTGAGATGCAATCTCTACCACCTGTCGTAAAAGAGCTTTTTATTTAGGGAAACAAACACGAGAGCACACATACGAATAGTTGTTATCTATTGTTATTGTCCAGCATTGTATGGGTGTCATTGTACTGTTTTATGTACATGCAGAACATCTGTATAAATGTCCGTAAACAGTCACTTTCAACCTTGCAGCATTTATTTTTTTATTCAAAACTAATGAACAAATATTCCAAAAGAAGTTCCAAGTGGAATATTATATTCATCGCATGTTTATGACCAAATGCAAAGCACAGGCATAAATAATATTTTTAGTAAATGTCGGACGATAAACAAGCAGTTGACGTGAGCCCTGGAACACTACCGTTTTATCAAGATGTTCTAATTTTGATGCTCAACTCAGTTGCTCTCGAACAAAACTACGAATATCTGAGAAACCATCTCCTAGTCGACATTCTAAAACACACCTAGTTTTGACTGCCTCGAATGGACATCTATCCGTTCTGTCAAGAGGAAGAGCCTGCCGAAACAACACGTACCCTCCTGCCTGGTATAAGGTCATAACGAGACGATAACAACGTACGGCTTGGATCTTACTACAAACTGACAACACGATCTCCGCTCCAAGTACGATTGTAGGTGACTACGATAATAACTCTGGGCAATGTAAACAATCAAAAATATGATATCCTTCTTTAACACCAACTCAATCCAACCTGGGGACTATTTGTAATATTTTCTCATAGGGATTATTTGAATAGATGCTTTTCTCTTTAGTTTCAAGGGTGAAAGAGAAAAATTAATGGGTTCCCCAAACGCTTATTGCATATTTTGGTCGATCTATTTTTCACTGGGATGGGACAAAGGGGGTTTTGAGTTTGTAAGGGTGATTGTAAACTCTCATGCGAAAATACATCAATAAATGGTTTTAGCATCCGTATTTTCTTTTAAATGATATAAAACGTTAAGTCAATTAATTTCATAACTATTTAACGCATTGTTTTGAACTTGGAATCATATGGGGCCATATGAGAGGAAATACATAAATATATGAGACACATCTCATGAATTATTAGTCACTTTGGTCTGTATAAGGGTCTTGATACAATGCCGTGGTATGGCCAGCCAGCTATCATCTATAAAAACTTCCGATAATAAATGCAACAATTCAACTATGTAAATAAGATTCCTATGAGATATTCCTTCCTTCAACAATATAACTCACTATATTAACCGAGGATGATAATTTTTTGAGACACACCAGGATTTTCTTACAATTAACCAGGTCTACAAAAATAAAAGCGTGAGCGCCAAACATGGAAGGAAATGCTACGAGAAGCAAATCACTGCTTAAGTGTCCTAAAAGAGCAATCTAAATTGGCGTAATGAGTTCACAGTTCCTTCCCCTTTCCCAATTACCAGGTCCGTAATTTAGTAATTTCGTTTGGTCATGAGATTCGTGCGCGTGCACTAAAATCAAGAAATATCCATTGGGTCATGTGAATAAGAAAATATAAAAGGTCAACTTGGAAACATTTCCACGCAACTAATGGTTCAAGCAAAAATCGGCGTCGATAACTCGAGCGAAATTTTGGATAAATAATTCCCTGAGAGTAGTTAACAGTTATAAAAAAAAAAAAAAAAAAAAAGTTTCAGATAAAAGATGGCAAAAGGAAGATATAACTTAGGCCCTGTCCACACTAGCGGGCACTGCCCGACGGGCAAAAACTGTTCCCAAAAACCGTTCTACTATACTGACCGACCGAGTATGGAGCCAGAGCGGTGCAATTGTCTGGTAACCGCTTCAGAAACGAAAGAAAATATAAACAGCCGGAAGTGCCCGACGGGCATGCCCGCTAGTGTGGACAGGCCATAAGGATAAAAAATCTACAGTTTTAGATTAATGGCTATCATATTTATTTCCTTAAGATGTTTATTAATCAAATAAAGGAGAAATTATAAAGCTACACGACTTTACTTTGTGAATTAAAAAACAATATAAGTAATAACCATTTTTCCAGAATACCCCTGCTAAGACAGGAATCTAGAAGTTAATAAACATTTATCAGATTCATTTCTCTCCATAACTTTTTGCGTTATCTGGGAAACATCACACAGCAACTGCTGATAAAATGCAGCCATTTCTTTTTGCAAACAACTCTCACAAACACTCGTTCACTAAAACATTTAACTTTTTCAGTTTTGTGTTTACAGAATTTTTTTACTGTCGATCGTGCAATTACTTCAAAGATGAAAGCAGGAAACACTCGGAAAGTGTTGGATTGAAGGTATCAATGAAAAATAAGCGGAAGAGAGAGAAAAAGTGTGATCGATCCAAGTACTTTACCTGCCTCTGTGTATAAAAATTTAAAAAAGCCTTTCCCATGTATAATAAGAAATCGAGTTACGAACTGTTCTTAAAAAATTAACCCAAACTTCGACAGCAATGCCTCACAAAAGACTAGGCTATTGCTTTTGGAAATTAATGTCAACTTCCATTTTGGTTCGATATCGATTTATATTTCAGAAAATCCATTTTCCTTCCTCATTAGCGTTGAGTGCGGTTCATTGTAAAAATTATACAAATAAAATTATAAGAGCAATAATAAAACAAATTTTGAAGACAAAATCTGGTAAAAATTAAATTGAAATCGGAGAATAACAAAAACAGAATTTGTGATAAACGCAGCCGACGTCAAATTATGGTATTCATTATTAAACATTTTGCATAATAAACCCCGCTGAATTCCCCCCCCCCAAATGTCTTCAGTATTTAAGCTTTTCCGAGAAAGTGATTTTATCCCATTTTAGCTAGAATTTCCTGCATCATCCATTCCACTGAAACTCTCGAACGTCACACGGATTTCGTCAAAGTGAAGAAATCTTAAGTCTTTGAGACCCACCTACAGGGTTATTACTGATAACCTTTTTTAGCACATAAATCAATATAGAACACATTTAAAGACAATGCAATCAATATAGAACACATTTCAAGACAATGCACATGACAAGGAAGCTACTAAGGGATTCAGTGCTAATGAAACACGGTTTTTCGGCAACACCTTTTTATCGAAGCATCAGATAACGGTGAAAGTTTGCAAGTGTATATTTTATAACCCTACCTAATTTTTGCAAGTATTATTGTCATCGTCCCCTTGACTGTATTATCATTCTCAATAATTTTATTATTATTATTATTATTATTATTATTATTATTATTATTATTATTATTATTATTATTATTATTATTATTTTATGGAGGTTTCATCGCAACTTACACAGCAGCTGTTGGGACTAAGTTGTTAGCTTGGAATTCTTCTATTTTTTTGATATTCATCTACATAATGAACTAGTTTATAGCTCATTTGTTAGATCTACATCTATTCAGGGCAGGAATACAAAACAATAATCCGTTTTGTTTTACCTCAGGTTTCGTCACTATAGCCTTTTATTTGCTGCAGCAAGAAATGAGTATTGCCAAGTAACTATTACCCACTATAGAAATAATTACGTATTCACGCTATAATAAATCTTACCACGGGCCTTCTCGCTTGTATACAAAGTGGCAAGTCGTAGCACAATTGCAGTCTTGCAACCACGGGAACAATTCCATATCCTGCTAGCCATTATCGAATTTGTTGAAGACTAGACTGCGCAAGCGTCAGTGACTTACTAGGTAGGCACCCTACCTGGTAGATTGGCGAAGCCTCATGACGTCACATTATGTTTACGTAACGAATGGTTTTATGATCCTTGTCTGTGATTTTCTCGGTTCCGGCATCGGTGACTTCATTTCACTCTATAATTATCAAAACTATCGAAATTAGGTACTAAATAATATTAGTTAGGGCTATAAAATATACACTTGCCAACTTTCACCTTTATCCGATGCTTTGATAAAATGTTGTTGCCGAAAAACTGTGTTTCACCGGCTCTAAATCCCTTAGTAATCATACCGAATCTTATGTCATACATGAAAAAACCACAGCATAGGAAGTACACAAATTGTTTAAATGCAATTAATAGCAAATAACGGACCCTGACCAAATACAAAAATATAGAAAGTTACACATAAATTTTACAAGAAATAAGAAATTACAATAATACTATTTATATTGCCTTCTTTTTCACGTTAATCGCAATGCATAATGCCCATGATAACATCTACATGGATTAATGATTAGGCTATATATAAATACATTTCATCGTCTTTTTGTGAATTCCTCTGCAGGATTTTGGTAGGCTGCTTGTGGTGGTGTTCGTATGTGCTGGGTGTAGATAACACTACGAAACTTCACATGGGGGCAACTAAACTGCACATATTAGCATATAACGCTCCCTTCACAATGTATTTAAACAAAAATAGCTTCCTTTTCTCAATTCCTCTCTCAGGAGATAAATGCACGCATTTTAATTAAGGTAGATTTTCATTATATTATTTCTTGAATCGCTGAAGAAACTAGTGAAAGCCTGCATGGAATTTTACTTCATGGCAGAGTTAACCTGGTTACCTTCACGCTTTCGTGGATACCACGAACCTGATTCTTCCACAAGAGGCAAAAGACCTTGAAACTGAATAGCACCGAATACTCTGCCTTTTTATCTCCTCCGTATTTCTCCAGTGGCCCATATATGCCAATGTTCAACTAATACTTACTTCTAGACCCATACGTCTTGAAGCTTAATATTAAGGCTTTGCATCAGTAAAACTTGTGGATGTTAATAACTGAAACATGTATAACTACAGTTTCACTCATTGTGAACTGAAATTCCTCTCAGTTTCACAAAAATTGCCAATACTTCGCCTATAAACATAAAGAGATTAATTCCCATCCATTCTAATGTTTGTATCACATTTGAAACCTACACATATTCATATCATACGTCTCTGCAACTCAGTGCAATTAAATGAGATAAGATGAGATGGGACCTGCAGGAGGCCTTAGTGTATGGGTTTGATGAACACCTCAATTAATAATCTACGAAAATACTTAGCAGATATACTGCAGTGACTGAAACTGCTCTTTGAAACCTTCGTTCATCCATCATGGGTCCTTTCGTATTTCAAATTTAGAGGCTTTATCTTGAAACTTTTCGAATGTAACTAATCAAAATACGAACACTAACAGTAATGTGAGCAACAGTAATACGACTCCAAGCACAGTGAGGACTAAAAATATAAAACGAGACACCCATAAGTCGGAGCAGGTCGATAGGTTTTAATGGTTCAGAGGACCACTTGGTCCTACAAACCCAGTATGTCTCTAAAGCGTCGCTAAGCCTCATAGATAACTGAAAGAGAACGACTATGGTGGAGAGGGAGAACTCCAATTACCTACTCCCCCACCCCTCTCTATCTATCTCTCTCTCGATTCTAATCTACATTCTACAATGGGTAAATGAAGTTAGTTTTCAGTGTCCTCAACGGGTTCCGGCGAGCGTCACAGTCATAACGAAAGGGATACGTTTCCCATTCCATTTACAATGATCATTTTCAGGTTGAGCTGCTACATTTATTTGGATGAAGCTGGCGTCCCTCTGTTTTTCCTATAGCACAGACAACGTAAGTCGACAGATCGGAATAAAATATAAATGAAAATAAACTTTAAGAAACAATTTACAACGCCAAAATGGAAATGAGATCTTAATGACAATGCTAACACAATGATACTCGATGCCAACGAAGCTACGCGCAAGGAAAACACAATTCCAATGTTTCAATGTTGGAGGTGAAATCAGTTGAAACAACCCTACACACTTTAAACAAAATCAATATGGCAATGAAAATATGATTCACTGGCATCCTTTAGCACAAGGCCTTGGTCAATGACAAAACATTTTCCCAAAACATTGTGATAAAATGGAATAGAAAGTCAAGTTCGAAATTTCATTATAATTTTCAACTGGAATCAAAGAATACAATACATGACTTGTGAATAAGGGGAAAATACTGAACAAAAATTAATGACAATAAACCGCTCAAAATATAGTCCTGTTTGAAGTGGTTCCATACATACCACATACACATTTTACGTTCAGAATATTGCATTAAAATGTCACAGACAGTTTAGGAGCAGGCTGAAACCGCAGAGTAATAAGTAAAAAGCGCGCCAAAGTTTCTTCGGCGCAATCAAGTTTTCTGTACAGCATATAATGTTGTATGACACTCTCAGCCACGGCCCATGAAACTCTTAGCCGTGGTCCATGAAGCTTTCAGCACGGCCCAGTGGTGGCCTATGTTCTTGGAACCTATAGCGGTGCCAAACGCACGACAATGGCTAAACTTAACCTTAAATAAAATAAAACCTGAGGCTAAAAGGCTGCAGCTTGGTATATTTGGTTATTGGAGGGTGGATGATCAACAAACCAATTTGCAGTTGGTTATTGGAGGGTGGATGATCAACAAACCAATTTGCAGCCCTCTAACTCAGTAGTTTTTAAGATTTGAGCGTAGACAGAAAAATGGAGACGGACAGACAAACAGCCATCTCAGCAGTTTTCTTTTACAGAAATCTAAAAGGGAAATGTCGAGGCCAATTATAAGAAATATGACCATCAGAAAATTCAGTATGTTCTGATGTTACAGAGGCCTAATGGATAGAGACTGGAGTGCAACTTTTACAGCCAGTATTTACCCAAACCTTTCAAGCAGGCAATGCAATGCATCCTGTCATCTCATCAGGACATTTGAACGCCAAAAAAGGTCAAAATAATGTGGTTTTGGGAGAAATACAGCGGGCATTTAAAAAAAATGGGGAAAGCCATTAGTATCTACATTTTTCAGATTTTTCTGGGTGTTCCCTGACCAAAAGGTAAATTTAGTAGTTTCATCAAGAAGGAAGATCCCAAACCAATTAACTAACATTAAAGACCCTACGAACTGTCTCTGCGCTTGTCATTACTGGCCAATAAGAGAGGAAGAGCAGATCCAAATATGGTGGATATGAATTTGGTGCAACGAAAGATTTTTTGAAATTATTATCATTATTGTTACTAACTGCTAATATATTGAATCTATTCGCTTACAGAAAAATAATAAGCTCCAGTTAACAAGTCGCATTACAGAAAAAATAAACATTTTTTAAAAGTACAAAAACCATACACAGAAGGCAACCTCACTGCTACCTACTATGCTTGTTACAACTCTCCCGGACGCAGGCATTTAATTAACTCAAGAACTACTACTCTGTTGAATGGCAAAACGCAATGATGGCCAATAAACCCTTATTTTTCATAAGTTAATTATGGCAGTTTCCAATTTGTTTTATCACACTGGCTCGTCTTTCACATGGAGTTCATTCCAAGAGCTTTGCCTTAATTTACATGTAAAGAAAGGGTTAAAAAACAGGTGAAAGGGGACGGGGAGGGGAAAGAGAGGACAAGGAGCATATGGCTGAAAAACATGAAAGGAAGATCAAGTTCTAAGACATTTTTCTAATTTTTGTACAAACAATATTTATAAGCCGAAAAAGACTAATTGTTGCACTATTACCTTTTTTCCCCACACATGCAAACACATAATTACGTTAATATCAAAAGTGCCCTTAGTAACATTAACGTATATCACGATCCAAGAATCGTTCCAGGTTTTTTCAAACTCTAAACAACAATGTTTCAACACCAGCAATCGAAATATGGGAAATGAATAAAAAAAGAAACTCTCACAACTTTACAACACATTTATTCATAACCTTATTTACATAGAAAAATGAAATGTTGTTCCCCTTTGCTCTCACTCAACGTAACACTAAAAAAAAATCTAAGCAGTTATTATAGATAGGGGGAACAGGTTGCAAGGTAAAGCGAACTTTATACTTAAATGGTGTGTTGGTGAGTTATCCTTTCGTGGCTGGGGTTTCAACTGATGCTGGCACGATGACCTCGGGCTTGAAGACGTCACAGAAGGGCGGCTGGGAACTCAGCAGAGATGTTGCTGGTACGATGACCACGGGCTCGCGGACGTCACAAAAGGGGATGTTTTAAGATGAGGCAGCAAATGCTGTTTCTCCAAGAATCCGGAGATTGTGCAAATGGAGGGTAGGAAGGGCTGGAGACTCGTCCTCGCTACAGGCTGGAAGGGCTGACTACTCCACGTTGTCACACGCAGGAAGGGCTTAGCGACTACTCCTCCACACAAACAGGAAGGGCTGACTACTTTTCTTCGTCACTGGTATGTAGGCTCGCTGCTTCACCTCGTCTCGAACATGGAGGGCTTGGGAACTTCTCATCACAAGCAGGCTGGTTGCTTCTCTTCGTTTCGGGCAGGACAAGATTTTATGGAGAAGAGTAAGGGTCGTCTGAAGGGGATATCCCGCCGGAACCTCGCTTTGTCCGACCTCTATGTGCCGTCTCTGTCTCTGTCTGTCTGTATCTCTGTCTTGGGAAGTCTCTTCTGGAAGCTTGTATATACCTGTATAGGCAGAGCTAATGACGACAATCGTTATTCCAATATATGTAGTTTTTTGATTTTCTGCACAATGATTGGTTCCTAATAACCGCCCCCTTCCGGTCACTCCATAGAGGATTCCAGATTAAATTTTCTGATGCAATGTGGATCGAATATTGCGCCATGTTACAAAGGCATGGCATGAGGTACCACGTGGTGTCGTTTCCACAAGAAAGGGTTTTCATCGAATCGCTAATTGTCCGAGTAACTGACTGGTGAACAAACACAGGAAGCAGTCACGTCTTGGAAAAGAGATATTTCTTTTAGTGAATAAGAAAATATAAAAGGTCAACTTGGAAACATTTCCACGCAACTAATGGTTCAAGCAAAAATCGGCGTCGATAACTCGAGCGAAATTTTGGATAAATAATTCCCTGAGAGTAGTTAACAGTTATAAAAAAAAAAAAAAAAAAAAAAAAAATTTCAGATAAAAGATGGCAAAAGGAAGATATAACTTAGGCCCTGTCCACACTAGCGGGCACTGCCCGACGGGCAAACACTGTTCCCAAAAACCGTTCTACTATACTGACCGACCGAGTATGGAGCCAGAGCGATGCAATTGTCTGGCGGCACTGCTTCAGAAGCGAAAAATATAAACAGCTGGAAGTGCCCAACGGGCATTCCCGCTGGTGTGGACAGGCCATATGATAAAAAGTCTGCAGGATTTAATGGCTATCATATTTATTTCTTAAGATGTTTATTAATCAAATAAAGGAGAAATTACAAAGCTGCACAACTTTACACTGTGAATTAAAAAACAATATAAGTAATAACCATTTTTCCAGAATACCCCTGCTAAGACAGGAATCTAGAAGTTAATAAACATTTATCAGATTCATTTCTCTCCATAACTTTTTGCGTTATCTGGGAAACATCACACAGCAACTGCTGATAAAATGCAGCCATTTCTTTTTGCAAACAGCTCTCACAAACACTCGTTCACTAAAACATTTAACTTTTTCCGTTTTGTGTTTACAGAATTTTTTTACTCTGCCGATCGTGCAATTACTTCAAAGATGAAAGCAGGAAACCCTCGGAAAATGTTGGTTTGAAGGTGTCAATGAAAAATAAGCGGAAGAGAGCAAAAGTGTGATCGGCCCAAGTACTTACCTGCCTCTGTATATATAAAAAAAGCCATTCTCACGTAGGCCTATAATAACAAATCGAGTTACGAACTGTTCTTAAAAAATTGACCAAAACTTCGACAGCATTGCCTCACAAAAGACTAGGCTATTGCTTTTGGAAATTAGTGTCAACTTCCATTTTGGTTCGATATCGATTTATATTTCAGAAAATCCATTTTCCTTCCTCATTAGCGCTGAGTGCGGTTCATTGTAAAATTATACAAATAAGAGCAATAATAAACAAAATCAAGACAAAACTGTAAAATTAAATTGAACGGAGAATAACAAAAACAGAATTTGTGAGAAACGCAGCCGATGTCAAATTACGATATTCATCATTAAACATTCCGCACATAATAAAACCCGCTGAATTCCCTCCCCAAAATGTCTTCTGTAGTATTTAAGCTTTTCCGAGAAAGTGATTTTATCTCATTTTAGTTAGAATTTCTGCATCATCCATTCCACTGAAACTCTCGAACGTCACACGAATATCGTCAAAGTGAAGAAATCTTAAGTCTTTGAGACCTACCTACAGGGTTATTACATTGATAACTTTTTAGCATATAACCAGTATAGAAATACACAAAGACAATGCACACGACAAGGAAACTACTAAGGATCTGAAAGCAATGAAACAGTTTTTCGGCAACACCTTTTATCGAAGCATCAGATAAAGGTGAAAGTTTACAAGTGTATATTTTATAACCCTACCTAATTTTTGCAAGTATTATTTAGTACCTAAGTTCAATATATTTCATCATTATTGCATCTACCCATGGCAACGTATAAGTCCTTTACTAAGTACGAACTCGTTAAAACTAACATAGTTATACTTAAAAAAAACTGTTCATACAAATCAGACATGCAAGAATTCACATCAGAACCACAATTCATTTCATGTATAGTTAGTAATAGTAAAAATCTGATACTTATAAAAGCAACTATATACTATAAATAACTTACTCAATCTAGCATTCAAGAAAGTAGTTTCGTAAGCGTGCTGACATGGAGTATTTAAATACCCTACAATCAAAAGGTTCAACAAACATTGCAGAAGAAATGAATATATAATAACGGACACCGAAATACAAATATCCAAGAAGATTTACATTTTATAAACGAATTTATGAACGTAAAGTACGCCAAACGTGTGTAAAAATAAAGCAATCCACTTACAAAACCTGCAGACGCCAATGCACCCATAAATAAAAATAACCATAAAACCCTAAAAGCAAACACGGAAATGCACGCCTAAATATTCAACAATTTCAAATTATTTTTCAGTATTTGCCGTCTGCAAATTCCTAAGTAACATTCTAAGAATATCCAACAGAAACATTCAATGAAAGACCAAAAAAGCAATGCAGAGCACTTCTACTTTCTCAACGTTACGACTAAAAAAAAAAAAAAAAGAAATAAAGTTTTTATTTCTGCGAAGAACTTTAGCGCGCAAGCATTTCATAGTTTATTCCCTTCCCGGTTTCACTGCCCAAATTCCCAACAGAGAAGATCTTGAGATAACAAGCTATAACTTTGGACGGACAACATAATTGCCAGTAACGGAAATCAGCAGTATTTTAGGCTATAAGCACCATTTAAATCAAGACAACCAATAAGGCCCGCAGGTGGCCAAGCATGAGAATGAAATAAAAAAGGAGAATATAAAGGTCCGTAAACAATGTAATACTAAAAGTGACTGTGAGCATAGATTCTCATGGCAGCTGCATGCCACTATAAAAGGAGAGAGCGTATGAAACTCAGTCAAAGAGAGGACAAAATAATAAAACCCCCAGATTGGTCGGATAAAAATTTCATGACGGCTATCATGCGAAAAATGATGGGAACACTGGGATTTTTTTTAAAAAGCTAAAAATAAAGGAATAAATAAAACTGCTCCATCATGGCATCTAGGGAAAGAAGTGATTGAAATAAAAAAAAAGAAACCTCGGAGGGTGGTATAAAAAATACAAAATGTAATATTTAAGAAAAAAAAACTGGACTTTTTATACAAGAGAGAATCGCGTCTATATAATTCACTGCCAAATTCTCCGATGTATTATGATCTTAAACAAAAGCTACGTCTAGAGCATCTCTATTCTGAAGAAGACATACAAAATGTATAATAGGAAACTAAAATTGGTTAGTGGTTAAGGCCCAATGTTCACACTTTATCATCAGTTCTAGTATTTATGCATATCACGAGAAAAAAGTTATTAAAATGTCATCAAGCTGACGAAGTAATGGCTTTCCCACCGATGCATACTTGAAGCAAACACAAGATAGGCACATAGCGTTGCACTGACTTCCGAGCGGGAGCTGAAGCTTTCTTGCTGGCAACTTGGAGGGTAACAGTTCAAATCCCTATTAGATGTCAGTTATACGATTTATATACATCCCGTGAAAAATTTATTATAATACACACAAAAAATACATTAATATATATAGATATGCAATAAATATATATATATATATATATATATATATATATATATATATATATATATATATATATATATATATATATATATATATATATATATATATATATATATATATATATATATATATATATATATATATATATATATATATATATATAATATATCGTCCAAAAACATTTTCCTTAAAGTCACGTATGTTTTCTTGAGAAATATGAACGAATTACTGGGAATAAAAGCACTTCTCGATCGACTGCATAGTGTTTAGTAAGAGTGTATCAGCCAATTCTGAATGTGTCTCATGTGACTGGAAATCCAGAGTATCTTAGAATTTTCTTTTGTGTCTCGCTCCCAAAATGCCTTAATAATGACGCCATCTAGTTGCGTTGCTTTTAACTGCAATCCTAAAAATTTGCTCAGTCCTATTTCAGAGACCTTTTGTGTGTGGTCTCTCTCTCTCTCTCTCTCTCTCTCTCTCTCTCTCTCTCTCTCTCTCTCTCTCTCCAAAAGAGAGAAGTTATTAATGTAAAATATTTGTGTGGTCATTAATACTTAACTTTGTTTTGAGATCTAGTATTAGTTATATAACAGTGTTTGTAACAGGCGCTTCCACAAGAACTGTGAAAAGTGTGTAACAAACTGTAGTTTACAGGTATTGTAACTTGTGATTTATACCATGGTATATTAATATAATTTGTAAAGTTTTTAGAAAAGTGATTAGTAGACTGGTCAATATATTACAGGATTTTTGCTTTAGTAAATTGTTTTTGGTGAATCTATTTAATTTTATTTCTTACACATTTCATTTTTGTATATCTTTTGCATGTTCTTGTATTTGCAATCTCTTATTTTTCATATTTTGTATAGTGGTGATTTAGCATTTATTTACTTAGCATCTTACATGTTTCTTAAGTTTAACATCAGATACTGGATTTAATTTTCATTTCCTTAGATTTTCTTTTCAAATCTTAAGTATTTCTTAATAGTTTAAATTTTACTTGATTAATTTAATTTCTTGATAAATTAACATTTGTGATTTAATTCAAGAATTAATTAAATTTTGTGTTGTTTTGGTTTCAAGTAATAGTAAATTTTCTTTAAGTTGTGAATTTTGATTTATTAATTTTGAATAAAAATGAATTTTTGTATATAAAGTTTCTACAATAGTGTTTCATTTACTAACCACCAGTGATAGGACTAACTGGGTGAATACCTAGAGATTTATAGAGTTTTGTTCCTTCAGCTGGGGAGACAGAAGTTGTTCAATGAAGTGATGCCCTTTTACTTTAGTATATTTCTTGTTTAAAAGTTAATACCTCACACTAATTTTGATAAACTTAGTTTGATTTCTTACATGATTAGTAAGTTTATTTTTTTAGGGATCACTGTGGCCTTTAGAGTACTCAGTCGTATTTTTGTTGTTATCAGAGTTCAGGTATCTGGCTGAAGTGAGGTACATTTTTTAATTCTATGATTATTTGTGTAATAACCAGGTACTTGGAACACTTCGTGACAATACAGTATATATATACATATATACACACAGTATAAATATACATATATAGTATATATATATATATATATATATATATATATATATATATATATATATATATATATATATATATATATATATACATACATATATATATACATATATATATACATATATATATATACATATATATATATATATATATATACATATATACATATATATATATATATATATATATATATATATATATATATATATATATATATATATATATATATAAAGAGAGAGAGAAGAAACTCTTAGATCTAGTTGTGCAGACACCATTTTTGTTTAACAATTAATGAATCATTGTTTATAAAAAAACTGGTCCCTCACTATACCAATTTGCAAAACTTTAGTCTCATAAGTTTTTAAGATCTGAGGGCGGACAGAAAAAGTGCGGATGGGCAGACAAAGCCAACTCAAGAACTGTCTTTTACAAAAGTTAAGTATATCTTAGTTTAACCAGACCACTGAGCTGATTAACAGCTCTTCTAGGGCTGGCCCAAAGGATTAGACTTATTTTACGTGGCTAAGAACCAATTGGTTACCTAGCAACGGGACCTACAGCTTATTGTGGAATCCGAACCACATTATGACAAGAAATGAATTTCTATCACCAGAAATAAATTCCTCTAATTCTTCATTGGCCAACCGGAGACTCGAACGCTGGGCCAACAGCGTGCTAGCAGAGATGTAGCCACCCCTCCAATGAACTACTGTCTTTTACAGAAAACTACAAAAAGACTTTACTGAAAAAATTATTCCACACACACTTACATAGTGTACATAGGATTTATTTCGTTCTTTATATTTTCAGCTTTCGTGCACTTTAAATCGTGTACACAGTCAAGATGATGAATAATATGACTGGTATTACATAAACATTTTCAAAAATTTTTCTCGAAAGGAATATTAAGAGTTCTAGTTAATAAAATTATATAAATTTCATAATAACGACGAAGTAATATTGTTCATACCCTCATTATACCACAAAATGAAACCCCGGACCCACTATTTCATTTACATGCAGAGTACAGAAAATCATGAGTATTCATGTTCCTGAAATCAAGGTCAGGAATGCAAAGCTAATTAACCACTTATTTATTTTCCAAAAATACTGAGACATTTGCCATTGCTGATAAAATGTGTAAATTAGTTATGCACTGAATTAAATGCGAATAATGTAACTGAATTTACTTCGTCTGTAATATTTAACACCTTTAAATATTAATGAAAACGACATGGAAAGATTGGATGGCTAGTTTAGGTTAATTATATAAATGCTTTATCCAAAGCTAGTTAACCTCTTTTTTTATTTTCCTAAAATACTGAGGCATTTGTCAATTCAGATAAAATGTGTAAATTAGTTATACACTGAATTAAACACGATTAATATAACTGAATTTGGTTCGGCTGTAATATTTAACACTTTTCAATATTAATGAAAACGACAAGGAAAGATTAGATAGCTAGTTTAGCTTAGTTATATAAATGCTTAATATCAAACTTTAATAACGGAAAATTGTTACACGGGGAATTTTCAAGAACATTTATCATGAGCTAGAAAGTAAGTTTAACTGAATATTAAAGACGAATATTATCGTTGAAAATATAAATAATGTCTACCATTTTTTATTTTTTTATATGAGTCCGCTGAATCGATCATAAGATGAATAAAAATCATTTATTTCTAGACTTGTACATAATACACTACTTTTTCCTGTTTTTTTTTACGGATTCCTCATTTGAAGATGCAATGTCCTTTAAAAAAAATTCATGTGGCTATTCATTTACCCATTCTAAATAAAATGTTTTCCAGCAAACAGACTAGGACATCTGGATAAATGAACTGCATCTTTTTCGACTAGTTTTTGAACCTCTACGTTACTGACCTTGCGTTCACCTTAAGGCATTCCTGGTTCAGCTTCTCTCTCTCTCTCTCTCTCTCTCTCTCTCTCTCTCTCTCTCTCTCTCTCTCTCTCTCTCTCCCTCTCTCTTTCGGTCTCCCATGTGAAAACGAAGTTGCGACCTGATGATCCAGATCTTAGCCAATTACTCTCTAATTTCTGTCTTTACTTTCACTTGTTCTAAATATTATGAAGTTACTCATTCACCAGAGCAAAGACAATTGTATTTATGTATAAAAGGTAACAGTATGTGATAAATGCATTCAAGAGTACACGAGCGTGCACACACACGCGCACATACGCGCCCGCGCACACAAACACACACACATGCACACGCACAAACACACACACACACATATATATACATATATACATACATACAAACACACACACATATTTGAGTTACAAGGTTCTCAACTTTATTGATATTATTAAGAATGCATACGTACACCTTTGTCTTACCTGTGTATGCAGTCTTGGCTGTATATAAATACTCGGACAAATAAAATACTGCACATACACACACACACACACACACACACACGACAAAGGTGTATGTATAAATTCTTATTAATATCAATAAAGTTGAGAACCTCGTAACTCAAAAAACCCCAAAGTATAGAGGTCCCAGAGATAAATCAACAAGAACACCAGAAAGAAGCGTCTGCGAGCGACTCCAATGGACACGACGAGAAATAAGACAAGACACGGCGATTTCTCTTCCGTCAAGATTCGGAAAGAGAAGTTCAACACTCGGTCGTAGGTAATGATGAATGAATGCAGTCTCGCTATAACTCGGTTTTCTTTCTGTACCTCGAGTATCAGTTGCTAAAGCAAATTTCTCTGCCATTCATAAACTACTTCCTTTTCTCGGCTTCCTTCACGAATTGAAATATTATGATGTTCACAGGTTTTTGGGTTGTATCGAAAACTAGAAATTGGATATTCATATTATAACTCAATTAAAACAAAAGTTTTCCTTTAACTCTTAGCGGGAGCACTTCATAGCTTGATTCATAATTAATTTTCTTTTTTAATAGACTTTACTGATGATAAAAAAAATAAATCTTGCTCTAGCAATTTCTAGTAAATGCTCAGGGTAACACTAAAGAATTTCTTGTTTTCACTATTACTGACTCCTGATGTTTTATACTACTATCACACTAATTCCCTAATTCATTGGTCATTTTCTTTCAAAATATATTAAAGAGAGGGTATTGTGTTTGAATGAAGGACGTAAACTAAAATTCCAATAATCAGAATATTAAAATTCCACGTCTGTCTATCTGACCTGCTCTTGCAAACAAATCAACTGGGATAAGAAATGAGTTTGTCCAGTATTCAAGACAAAACAAATCGAAACAAAAGAACATTACGACCCAGGTATTCTATTATCCGAAAGGCCGAAAATGATATCACTGGATACGCATCTCATAGAAAGACTTCAGATACAGAAAGCCCAGTCACTGACGCTGCATTTTTAAGTATCCTGACAAACAAATAAAAAGCCTATTTCTATAGCGAGATATATATATATATATATATATATATATATATATATATATATATATATATATATATATATATATATATATATATATATATATGTGTGTGTGTGTGTGTGTGTGTGTGTGTGTGTGTATACACACACACATTCATACATACATACATACGTATGTGTATATATATGTATGTATGTTTGAATGTATATGTTTACATAAATTCAAGATATTCTTAACCATCAAGTATACTGATAAACACAAGTTCACGGTTTCTATTTTAGCATCTATATACACCATTATCAAGGACTGCAGATCTAGGGAGCGTGGGTTATAGGAGGAAAGATTATGATGGGAAACTTCTGGCGTAGAAAATGTAGCGACTACAAAGAGTATTTCTTACTTATGACTTGTTTGGTTAATTCCACACAAGTAAACATAAGCCAAGACGGAAATGGGGAACATGACAAAGCAACGTAACTACCAATATCTTGTCCAGTTCTAGAAGACCTAGAAAAGACCGTTGTAACAGTAGCATCATGTTATCCATTCCCTTCTTCCCTTTTTCTCATAATTCAGTGTATCGTGCATTTCATCATTAAAAAATAAATTACTTCCATTTATCAAACTACTCAGGTGGGATGGCTTCCGTCGCCCCAACCGCCTGTCGTTAAGTTCTCGGGCTGGCTTGACGCCCCAAAACCGCCCGTGGCTTAGTTAAGGTAGGAATTACCGGCATAACGGGCAAATGCAACTTGGCAAATATAATAAGGCGCTCAGGTCAAGTTGCATGATAGCAAAAATGCTTGATATCAGGGTAATGAACTAAGTATGAAAGCGTGATAAGAAGGAAATGTAGTGTGCGAGTTTGGGGGTTTCGAGTGACGCAGGAATATTCTACAAAATTCACTAATGCCCTTAAACATGTGTAAGCAAGGGGTGAAAGTGGAGCTTGTCCATAAGAAATGGCCCCAAAAATTATACCCTAACTGAACTAAACGCCAAGACTATAGTAAATAGCAGAGATAAATTTTCAAGGGCATATGTTGAGACGGAAAAAGTACGTAATTTTTAAAACCGAGTAAGTACCTGATTGATGGCATCCTTCATTTTACAACTTTGAAATTAAAGAAAAGAAAGATAGCATGAGAAATATTTCTCAACAGTAAATGACAGTTACAAAATCTATTGGTCACACAATCCCAAGCGAGAGAGAGAGAGAGAGAGAGAGAGAGAGAGAGAGAGAGAGAGAGAGAGAGAGAGAGAGGAATGTGTCTCCAGTGTCTAAGCACTTGTAGGGAATGCAGCAGTCTCAAGAATGGGGCAAACAAAATATAT
>NC_089752.1:42031361-42081361 GCF_040412425.1 Macrobrachium rosenbergii | reverse complement strand
TTTAATTTCATTTAAACACGAGAAAATTCCTCGCTGAAAAAAATTATCTACTATTATCGCAGTAACTGTCTTTATGTGCTGGGAATGGGGAGAAACCTGTGAATAGTACCAAAATGCATTTTCTCGAATAGAAAAAGACATTTTCCTTAAAAATAAAGGGGCCTGAGAGAATGAGATAGCAAAATTATATTTTGCACTGCATGTGACAGAACTGTCAAGTAAAATAACTCCTCTGAAATAAAGTTCTAAAAAAATAGTTGAAATTCCAATGGCAATAGAACATAAGTGCACAATTTCACCTCAGAGAGAGAGAGAGAGAGAGAGAGAGAGAGAGAGAGAGAGAGAGAGAGAGAAAGGGGGGGAACTAGTCCAAACAGTTATAGTGCAAGTCAATTGAAAGCCTTTAGGTATGCAAGAACTGAATTAAAAGTCATAACGTAAACTCACATTAAAATTTGGCATCCTCCCAAGCCTGGAAATAATGTTTACAGCAGCTATTGGAATCTGACATTAGCGAGGCAGCAGCGGTGGCGAGGACCATTATATGGGACTGTTATTGCCACGCAAACACCAATCAGTCTTTGAGTAAGAATGAAGCAAAAAATAACATATATGTATTTAATTGGTAAATAAAAATACGCACACTAAACAAATGCTTGGGCTACCTTAAGAGCCTATTTCCTTACGCTCTTGTAATCATGAAAAATGGCGCATCTGAAAAAATGTTCTAAAAATAATCTGAGACCATACAACACAATAACTGGTAGGATTTCAAGATTTCCTTTTCTATAAATAACATTTAACCATGTACCATATTGGCACATGTGCATAATAACTCTGGCCTTGTTCAGCTCAGAACCAAGGGCCATTTTCTACTTTCTCTATAATACCCTGTTAGGGACGAAAATCCCTTCTGCCTTTTAATGTGGCAACAACATTCTACAAATTACTTTAGTTCTGGATTATGAAAATTTTATTCTTGGCAACTTTTGTGTGCTGTATGGGCTTTCACAAACTCTGCAATATGAAAGAATGGCCTGGAAAAATTTTTAGCAGTCTCTCACTGTGGCTTTGCAAATGAACTTAGTTCTTCCGGGCCAAAGCAATGCTTGACTCAAGTACGAACCTTTAATGTGTATCACTTACTGACTTACGGCCCGGGCAAAGATTGTGGTTAAAGTAAACATTCTATCCATACACAAACATGACCAACGTCAGTTGGTACACAGCTGTTAAACTGAATTCTGAACTGAAAAAAAAAACCTATCTAAGTTCATCAACAACTTTCTCGAACGTTTATCGGTCTTGCAAGTTCGTGCTCATTTGTATCCATTCTGAATTAAAGAGTGCTGTTCAAACATGGCTGATAATGATGTAACTCAAAATAACTATTATTACTACAGTTATCTGTTAATAATACTAACAATAATACTGTTATTGCTGGTGCGGAGGATGATAACGATAAAAACCCTTCATTTCGAGAACATCTCCATTAACTACGAAACCCGTGTCATTAAGTGCCTCGAAGAGACACTTAATGACAAAGAAAAAGTAAACATTTTTATTTTCAGTTCTAGCCAGGAAGATCTGAAAATACATTACATATAATGCATGCCTCCAAAACTCTCATAAAGTAAAGAGGGATTTTAAAAAAATGGAATGCATATTACAGAAAAATCATCACTTGTGATGGTCTTTTCATTTATTTTTTTATTATTTTTTTTTTTTTTAAATTCCAACCCAAGGCTACGGCTACCGACACTCAATTTGTTAAGGACACGTTACCAAAAATAGTGGTTAAAAGTGAATAAGGACTGGAATTGGATCACAATTATCTTACATAAACAGAAGCTTTGCATAAAAAAGGAATATCACAAATTCATCTTTTGAAGATGGCAAATGAGTCAAATGCAATAAGCAGTAACGAATACCTAAGTTCAAAGAGAGAGAGAGAGAGAGAGAGAGAGAGAGAGAGAGAGAGAGAGAGAGAGAGAATAGAACAGACTAGAATTTAGGCCAAAGGTCAAGTGCTTGGGCCTATGAGGTCATTCAGCGCTGAAACAGAAACTGACAATAAGAAGTTTTGAAATGTGTAACAAGAAGAAAACCTCGCAGTTGCACTGATACAGTTCTTAGAGAGGGTGGAAAGTCAGATGGAAGAAAGAATATGAATGGAGGTACAGTAAAAGGAAAGAGAGAGGTTGCAGCTAGGGGTCGAAGGGACGCTGCAGAGACCCTCAATAAAATGCCTAGTGCACCATGTGAGGCGCCGGACGGCACTACCCCCCATATTTTATGTTTCATTTCACTGATATACTGCCATACTAACATCTTCAACGTTAGATCTTAATCGCAAAACAATCAACTTTCAAGCCACTGTGAAGATTTGTCCGTTTCATGTCCTCGCAGCTAAATGCAATTTTATTACTAATCAACATAGACTGAAATCAAAATTTGAAAAAGGTCCCATTACTATCGAAAGAAATGTTACAACAATACAATCTGTCAGCGAGGCGTTAAAGATTACTTTTCATTCAGCAGATGAAATTCGTTTTTACTTTATTTACTTTAGATATCAAAAAAATCACTAAATCCTCAAGCAAGTGTGTTGAAAACATACACACCAACTAACATTTTATTCAGTTGCATGAAAATCTCATCTCTCATTTCTTTGTAAGCCTTAATATGAAAACATTGCACAAAGGTCATTCTGGGTTATTAGATAAAAAAAAAGGCTTCGACATTAAATATCCCATATGATCATACTAACCAAATAAACAAATGCTTTAGTATGGGTGTCGTAACCTGTTGAGCCAACTGTCTGAAACTATCGTTGTTGCTTTCTCTTGGTAGGGTGACTGGAAACGACTAGGGTTAGGCGAGGAATCATATCAATTTATGAAATGAAAAGTTGGGAGAAATTCCTAGAGCATTTTAGAATTGGTTAGTACATTCATGTTTACGATAAGGTTTTCAGAATTTGGAAGTAAACAGGCTTTTGCTATTCTTTAAAGTCCTTTTATTTAGAGACATCTGAATGAATTGATAAGTGAGATTTACATGCAAATTGCCTACAGCATTCCAACCCACACGAAGAAAAATGATTCCGAGAGGCAATTGTCACAACACGTCCATCATTCTGTAGACTTCGCTCCGTTACTTTCACTTACGGTTCTGCTGAAACGGATAACTGTTCCCCGATTACAATAAAACCTGATTTTACAAATGAGTGAGCATTCAACGTATATTTGGATGTATGCGTGTTCATTTTAATTTTATACCTAGCGGATGTCAAAAGGCTCCAGACTCGTAATATGAATTTACAATTCCAAATAACTGAAAAGAAACAAATTGAAAGCCTTTACTTTTGAAAAACAGAAATAACGAAAAGCCATGGCACATACACACACACACACACACGTAAAGACAAAACCAAGTCCTAAAATATATATGTTATCATGTACAGTATCAGAGAACACAGCAAAACGACAACCCAAATGCTCCCAGATTCACGAAAAACTACGAGCGCATGTCTCATATTCGTGAAGAAAAATTCACATACTCTTCCAAAACAGACAAATTCCTCCGATAAACAGCCCTTTGTTAATGTGCCGAGGAGTCTCCCATCGTTTTGACACATGCATAACTGAACGTAACCCTCCCAAGGACGTGAATAGAAATTCAGTGTTTATTTCAGGTGCGACCTTTAGGGTCCCCTACCAGTTCACGCTCACGGTTATTTTTTTAGCAGATTAAATACAAACGGGACGCGAAATCCTTTCATCTCGCCAACACATTTAGTATTCAGTGGGTGTCTCTTAATAACAAAAACCATAGCCACTACCGAGTTGCGTCGTTCATTTCCAAGTCATAACTTTAGTTGTTTAATCTTATAACAGACTTATCTCCAGCAATATGATATGGGGAAAATCCAAAGAACTTGCCAAGAAAAGAAGAAGAGTTCTTCAACTCTGATTTCTAGGCAGCGTAGAGTATGTATGGGAATGAATCGTCAATATTTGCACATGCTCATTTGTACGACCCACAACCCATTTACTAACCTTTATCTTTTCAATAACGGAGAGAGAGAGAGAGAGAGAGAGAATGCTTGAGAGAGGTCTAACAGAGTTTCAGTTAAAACAATCCTTTTCTCTTTTTTTTGTAACTTTGTTACAGTGCCATTTCAGGATGTACTAACAGGGAACGTTCAAAAGAAAAATTGATCTTAGAAATTCTTTTTATTTAAAAACAAAATTGGGAACGTTATATTTCGCTCTATACTACCAGCAGCATCACAATACGTTCCAACACCGAACGAAAAAAAACTAAATCTCAATCAGTACTGAATAGAAATGAATATATCGAAAACAGAATATCCTCCTTCGAAAAGAACATCTTACGAAGTCATTTTCTAGTAAATATGAGCATAAAACCTTCAATCTTGCTCGATCGCAACTTTTATACACGCGTGAGTTTAACCATTTCCGTCCCAGCACGAATTTACTTTGATTTCCAGAGCCATTTAGCAAGTTCGTTCTCACATATCCAACCTTCCCCATTTATTGCAAGTTAAATCAGTGTTATGTACACTCTTCATAAACATATATATATCTACATTTATTAACTATGGGAAAACAAAAATACCCCGGTATAGGCAATGAAATGGATTCACTTGGTTCTACTGAGGATGGGGAGTTGACCTCGAACATTCCAACACATTCGACATCAAACGTTATTTTAGGTCTTTCGTGTGATGTACAACGAAAATGGAATGTGGTGTATGTTCAAGAGAGAGAGAGGTACGCAAGGAGTAAAAAACTTATTTAAGAATTGAATGATGCTGGAAAGAATGAAAAATACTGACAAGAAAAGTGATGAGGGGGAAGAGTCATGTGACTGTCGGGTACGATGGAGGGTGAAGAAAACAGAAAATTTTAAGGCAAGGAATATATGAAAAAAACTTAAGAGAAGGATACTAAGTAGTATAAATAATCAGTGTTACAAAAGTAAAAAACGTTTATGAAATCCACGGATACGTTTGTTCCCTTCCCTTATACAACTGGAAATCAATATTGCACATAATTAATTAAAGCTCAAATTTACCTTGGTTATATTTTAATCTAAACGATACGAAAGAAGTGGTGCAGAAATCAGTATCTAAGACTTGTTGATGATCTGACAGAATGAACTTGGTAGTAAACTGTATTGTGACTGATAAGAAATCATTTCGAATTGTTAATGATTAGTCGGTTTACACCCGAGCTTCAAACTGAGAATGAGTGAGGCCGTTTACATAAACAGAAAGAACGCTACCCGGTAAGTTGATATTTGAAACTGTCTTAGGAAACTGATAATTTTTTTTGAGAACTTTTTGAGAATTTCCACCATATAAAAGTTATATCTTCTGAATTACTGAAATAGATCACGTTTTAATTAGAATAAAAAAAATTTAAAATAAAAATAATAAAAATTTTACATTGACACTAGAGGTAAACAATATCGAAAGGAATGCAAGAACGAATAGGTTTTTATTAAACATTAATAATCGATGAAATTAAACAGGACAATAGAAAGGATGGAATGTTTCAAAAATGAAAAATATGAAAACTAAAATAATCTAAAAAAATTTAATGCGACAGTGAGTCATTACAATATCGAAAAATCCAAATAGTTGTCTCCTCAAGAACAAAAAACCAATCGATAAATTGCCAGGCTAATAGAAAAATGGAATGAAAAATTAAAGAGTTCTTAGAAATTAATTGCTATCCTGTGTTTTACTTTCTTAATGAAATCAACATAATATTTGTAACCAGTGAGTGAAGAAAATGGAGTTTTATACACCGATTTCCGAAGACCGACTGGAGTCGATTTTTTCCTTCTTCTTTTAAAGTGCTTTTTTTCCCATTTGTTTTCAGGTATCAATTTCATTACTTGGGTCCACGGAGGGACAGAATATTTCAACTACGAATCTTGAAAGAATTCACATTTTTGCAAAATTCTCTGAAATATATTCTTAACTATACACATATACTAAATAAAATAAAAGAATATATAAACAGAAAATTCAGATGAGAGGAAGAATGTATGAATGGTTCAACTGTTTCCCTGTTTTCATTTAAAACATTTCAGTAGTCTTTTGACGCAGAACTGAATAACAAATCCTGAAGACGAAGTCGAAAAAAAGTGCCATTTATATTTGTATTTGTAGTAGTGGCAACATTTGACCAAATACACAGGCGGAGAAACAATAATTAGTGATGCAAATCTACGAACACAGAACGGACATAAATCTAACCCGCACATCACAAAATCAGAGGCAGTGCTAATCAAATTTGCCTCATGGACAGAAGTGACTAACTCGAGAGACATCTACATCTCGAAGCGCTGACTTAACTAAATTAGGCAACTTTTGATCAACACCGATGTGAGATTTATTTGCTCTTCTTATTGACACGAATTACTCGGACAGTGATGAAAGAAACGAATGTTTACTCACAAAACAGCGATTGACTCTTTGATCCTACCGCTCTATTTTGAAACACAGAAGTGACTTGGTAAAAAGACCGAAATAAACATTCAAAAACAAAAGTAAACACAAACATATCATATCCCTTAATTTAATGCAGTGTTTGCTGTTGTATGAAATAAATCACGAGACAAGTAAAAAATGTGCCGAATTTTCTTCGGCGCAATCGAGTTTTCTGTAAAACGCATAATGCTGTATGAAAATCTCAACCTCGGCCCATGAAACTCTTATCTGCAGTCCATGGAACTTTCAGCCACGGTCCAGTGGTGGCCTGTGTTGTTGGCACCTATAGCGGTGACAGACGCACGATCATGGCTAACTTTAAAATTAAATAAAATTAAAACTACTGAGGCTTGAGGGATGCAATTTAGTATGTTTGATGACTGGAGGGTGGGTGATCAACATAGTTTGCAGCCCTCTAACCTCAGGAGTTTTTAAGATCTGAGGGCGAACTGAAAACGTGCGGACGGACAGACAAATAGCCATATCCATAGTTTTCTTTTACAGAAAACTTAAAATGACTATTTCAACTATTTTCGCAAACTATATCTATTAGATTAAACAAGAAAGTGCACTGTAAAAAGCTTAAATCCCCATGGAAAAATTAATTCCTTAAAAAATAGTTAATTTAATTTGAGAGCTACGTTATAAATGGATAGGATTAATCCATAAAATAAGAAACAAAAATTTCAAAATGCTTGTTTCAATCAATCACCAGATCAAAAACTGCCATATCCTGGACAAGGATTTTATTACATTAGTAGGTTCAATACACATTACAGATACATAGAATACGTATGTCTATTCAGTATGTCCTTATAGCATTTCAACTTTTATATAAAACCATATACAGAATGCAGGAAAAGAAAATGTCCAGTGATCTGGTAGAAAAAAAGCTTTTACATAAGAGCGAAATATCATACTGACAAATAAATAAAAGTTCTGGGATGGTACACTAGCAAACGACAGGACATTTTTGTCATCACTCCCAAAACAACAGCGATTTAATTGCTTTACCCGAGGCAAAAGGAATCTTAACACAGAACTTGCATGAAATGAATCAACAAGGAAAAAATGCGCCGAAGTTTTTCTGCGTAATCGAGGGAATCTTAACACAGAAACTTTCAGCATGCGATGAACAAACATCATGAAAAAAAACTGCGCTGCAATTTGGTATGTTTGATTATTGTTTCTTCAATGCAGTAGTCACAGGTTTTTACTCTGAGGGCGGACAACAAAGATCCATATCTTTCCTTGGTCTCGGAATAATTTGCTGTTCGGATCCAGGAGGGTTGATAACGGATACATTATAATAGATCAATTATGCAAGACTGCATATTTCGTAATGGGAGAGAGGCTGTAATCCCTCCTTGAGACACCAATAAATTAAACTAAATTCGGCGGTGTGTGTGTTTCAGTAGAAGGTGAACACCTCTGTGCCGTTCGAAGATGGGGTGACCTCGCTTACCGATAAGTAAAGGTTGACTGGGGTATCCAGGCTCATCTCATTTTATCTTATTCCTACCTTACTCAAGATACTGGCTGAAGAATTCTTGTCGCGTTAGAAATCTTCCTAATCTGTTTAAATTTGTTAGTGTATGACCATTAACACAGTAAGTTTCAGTCTCATCAAAATTGTGGTTTTGTTTATAACGGCCATGCGGATAAACAACTCAGAGAGACAAACCATCGTTACCACCTGATCTGTCGCAATCTGCAAAAAGAGAGGAATGTTAGAGGAATAGTCTTATTTTAAACAAATACTTATGATTCGAATCTAATATTAGCTTTCTATCAAATTTTTTTTAATATTCGCAACGAAAGCCCCTTTACCGCTTTAAGAACTAGTTACACTATTCCAGAGAAACCGCTAGTGTCCGGCCACTTTTTCAATTCAAACTACACAGCAAAACGCTGTGTTTAGGGAGTATTTACAACTTATTCCGGTGGTAAAATAAGAACCATGCTTAAATAATATTACATTAACTTCGTGCAACAGCAGACCAGGCAGCCTTTGAAAGCTTTGAAAACCAGTTCCATTAAAAGGCCCTCATTCTCCTTCCTGCTTTTATGTATACAAAAGTCTGTCTCACAAAGTGAGCACTACTATTAAGAGAAGAGGGTCGCTTTGCGACTAACTTCAATTTTTTTTTAATCTTTTACATGTAAGAGAAATATAGTGTTAATACAAATACAAGCAAAACGTTGGTGGTAAAGTTTGGAAGCTTTGAAGACCTGTTCCAAAATCATTCTCCTTCGTTAAGACGCTCTGAGCACTACTATTATGAAATCGCTTTGTCGTTAATCTTCATAACACAACAAGTTAATACCATTAACAAGAGAGAAGACGGAGAAACGCGTCGTAATTACGTTACTTCGAGAGAGAGAGAGAGAGAGAGAGAGAGAGAGAGAGAGAGAGAGAGAGTAAAATCCCACTGCGTTATCCCGAACTGGCAAAGAGAATATATAAATAAATATATTTTAAACTACGCTGTAAGTTCCACACTAGCGCATAAAACCAAAAACATATCAAAACATATTCTGAGTTTAAACTATATCTTTCAACGATCCAAAAACGTTATGTATGGTAACATATATCTAGAAATGATCTTTCTAAAGATGAAGCCACTCCTCCATCGATGCCCCACAGTGGACGGGAGACGGGGAAGGGGGAAGGGGAGCGAAGTGGCAAAAATAAATAAGTATATATAATAAGCAGGTGTCTTTCCGTTTGTACGGATGACTGTTTGCCGAAATAAGACACATTTGCATTAATAAGTAAAGTATTCGCTGATCTCTCTCTCTCTCTCTCTCTCTCTCTCTCTCTCTCTCTCTCAAGACGATTATTATGGCCTAAATGGTCTTGAGAATCCTAAAATACCATCAGTAACTAAGAACTTTTAAACAGCCTTAAAACAGGCAAAGTCATTTAAACTCGAGAGTTACTTGCATTCCCTCTTCACTGCGTCAATTTTACATAACAGTAAGATTCCATGAATGATTACCTTTTAATAACATTATATATATTTCTAACTCTATTTCCATTACATTTTTAGATACCTATGTATTAGGAAACTGTCCGTCACAATAAAGCAAGTTAAAAATGCGCCGAAGTTTCTTCGGCGCAAACGAGTTTTCTGTACAGCCGCTACAGTGTATAATCAAGGCCACCGAAAATACATCTATCTTTCGGTGGTCTCGGCATAATGCTGTATGAACCGCGGCCGTGAACTTTAACCCAGAAGCACGATTATGGCTAACTTTAACCTTAAATTAAATAAAACTACTGAGGCTAGAAGGCTGCAACTATGTGATGATTGGCGGGTGGATGATCAACATACCAATTTGCAGCCCTCTAGTCTTAGCAGTTTTTAAGATCTGAGGGCGGACATAAAAAGTGCGGACACAAAAAAGCGCGGACGGATAGACAAAGCCGTCACAACAGTTTTCTTTTACAGAGAACTAAAACCGAGAAACCTCCAAAGCGATGAACGCCAAAAAGGTCAGACGCAGAGTATTCGAACAAAATCAGCGAACCAGCGCACGATCTTTGACCAAATTTTCCATAGGAGAATCGCATTAGACGGCCAAAAACAAAGTTTTCTTTTTGGCTCGGTAGAAGCAGGAGAAACAATAAAATGTGCATCTCCGTATGAAATTTTTGTATATTTTTAACAATAACTAAGCAAAAATATTGAATTTATGTTGGGTTAAAATTTTATTTAATAGAGTTACGGTAAGTATACTAACTGTTCAAATAAGAACTAATGAACATCAGACAAATAAAAAACACATATATGGTTAAGAACATCTGCGCATCTGCTCTTTCTCTCTTTGTAATTTGATTACTACAAACGTTCTTTTAAATGCAAATAAGCTCAATCACTAGTTACAACCTTCCCTTCGTCCATGATACAATTACGAATTACTGGAGCCATTTAAATCCTTTTCGCTGGTAAAATACTCTGGAAGACTCTTCAAAAGCAAAGAATGACTGGGGAACGCTTTGAAGTTCTGCCATTACCACTATGTAAGAGCAATATAAACATGAAACCAACGGAAATTTCCATCCTGTTAGCGTCGAAACAGAAAATCATTTATCAAATGACTCCACTGCAGAAGAGAGGATAGTTTAAATGCTTCTCATTTCAGTTTTCTGTAACGTACACTCATTTCTCACACTAATCTACCTTAGAACTGCACGTCATTACAGAGGATTTTCTTTGGTTTCATTAACTATTTTCAAGCGAGCACGGGAAAAATCCCCGAAAATCATTCCGAAACAAGTTCAATTTACACAGGTTAGGGTGACGTAAATCTAAATTAACCACTATTTGTAGCCAAAAATTTGGATCTGCTGTGGAAATACAGCTTTAGGGTCCTATATTTAATAACATCAAAGACCCTATTTGCTAAGTTAAAATACAATTTTGTTTCATGGGAGGTCCGCGCACTTCAATCATTCGAGGATCTTTTATCGGACAAAAGGACAAATTACAAACTATTTTACTGTTCCTTGTTTTTTTTCAAGATTAGAAGCATTTAATCGCTCGTAAAATCCACTCACAGTTACAGAGAAGGAAGACAAAATGCTATCTTCAAACTAATTTACAATTTTGGGATTGGAGTTATCGTCTTTCCTTAGAGAGAGAGAGAGAGAGAGAGAGAGAGAGAGAGAGAGAGAGAGAGAGAGAGAGAGAGAGAGAGAGAGAGAGAGACCATTCATTCTACACATACAGAAGATGTCCACAGGATTTTACTGGTTTTAGAATAATATGCAACAAGCATAAACAAACTCTAACATAATGGACTGAATAGAATTCGTTTGTGAATATACACCTCTGAACCTAACTGATCTATGAGCGTCTCTGATGAAACGCTTAATTACCGATAAAATCTTTGGATTCAATATAACAATGTTCTAAAACAATGACATAATCCGACGACATCATAAGGAGTCGTTGATTGATGGTTTCTTATAATAGTCCTTCATTCATGCTTCAACTGCATTATCATAGCAGATCCTTGCTATTGTGTCAGAACAATGAGAGCTTCTAATTAATCAACATTCAATTATGGAGATTTTATGCCGGTGCCGCTTTTTAATGCAAAATTACACAGAGGTTCAAAGGCCTTAGAAAAAAACTCAGACCCAGTATGGATTTTGCTTTACTGTTAAGGAATTCTTCTAGAAGAAAAAGTTTGCAAAGATGCCGTTCTGCTGTGAATGTGTGTTAGGGGCGTGTATGTATGTAAGTATGTATGTAAGTATGTATGTATATGTATATATATATATATATATATATATATATATATATATATATATATATATATATATATATATAATATATATATATATATATATATATATATATATATATATATATATATATATATATATATATATATTCTCACAAAGTGTTCCAAGTACTTGGTTATTACACGCTTAATCATAGGATTAAAAATCTACCTCACTTCAGCCAAATACCTGAACTCTCATAACAATAAAATTACGAATGAGTACTCTAAAGGCAACAGTGATCCCTTAAAAAGCTTATCAATCAAGTGAGAAATCAGAATAAGTTTATCAAAACAAGTGTGAGGTATCAACATTTAAACAAGAAATATTCTAAAGTAAAAGGGCATCACTCCACCAAACAACTTTAACTATCTCCTCAGGTTAGAGTCACATCAGCAAAACTGAAGGAACAAAACATGTTTATCATTATGCCTTATGCACACAATTAATCCTATCACTGGTGGTTAGTAAATGAAACGCTACTGTAAAAATTTTAAATACAAAACTTTATTTTTAAATTCAAAATTTATAATCAGAATTCACAATTCGTTTAAAGAAAAAATTAATATTACTTGAAAACAACATAAAACTGAATTAATTCTTGAATTAAATCACAAATATTAATTTATCAAGAAATTAAATTAATCATGCAAAATATTTCAACTATTAATAAATGCTTAAGGTTCGAAAATAAAATCTAAATAAATGAAAATAAATCAAATACACAATGTTAAACTATTAAGAAACACTTAAGATGCAAAGTAAATAAATGTTAAATCACCACTATATAAAATGTGAAAACTAAGAGATTGTAAATATACAGAATATGCAAAAGTGTTAAATTCACAAAGAACTAAACAAATAAATAAAGAAGAATCAAATACCATGTATCCTATGGTATGCAAATTTCTCTCCTAGACTAAATTGAAGCCAACACATCCAGATGCATCCACCTGATTATTTTCTTTATACCAGATATGTTTAGACATACAGACATACATGATATTGGAGTAAAAATGTTCCACAGTCATAATGGGAATTCTACACCTTCATTTACATAAAATGTAATTACATAATACGGTAAATACTGTCAAAACTGCAAACTTCTCGTATTGCTAACTGGCAACTGTCAACAGCTGAGAGGACCAAAGCAGTGTCTTGCAGATCACCGTCTCTCGGCAAACTGAGTCAAGTACAGATGCAACATAATAAGACATATTCTTCATTTTCTCTTCACTATCACACAAATCTAAAATCTGAAAGCACCAGCGTATTCAGGGTGAATTTATTGTACGAAAAAACAAGTTTTATTTTATCCTGATTGCATGAATGATGCAAAATCCGATGATAGGTAAAAACAGGTATAAAGAATTAAATGCTTCTTTCTTCAATTTTACTCGTAATTCCTTTGTGTTTTATCTTATTGATTTCAAGAAATCATCATTTAGTTGTACAATTAATACCAAATCCTATGGTATGACCAAAACTTTCCTACCTTGTGCAAAACATGAGGTAAATGAAGAAATATAAACATATTGCTAATTTTCTAAGCTACAGACATAAATATGAGACAGTGAGCTAGCCGCCTACCTCCTGATACCAGCCAATCAGAGACTGCCAAAAAGTTAAGTATAACTTAGTTTTACTAGACCACTGAGCTGATTAACAGCTCTCCTAGGGCTGGCCCGGAAGATTAGACTTATTTTACGTGGCTAAGAACCAATTGGTTACTTAGCAACGGGACCTACAGCTTACTGTGGAATCCCAACCACATTATAGCGAGAAATGAATTTCTATCACCAGAAATAAATTCCTCTAACTCTTCATCAGCTGGCCGGAGACTCGAGATTGGGCCTAGCGAGTAGCTAGCCCACAGCTCTACCGACTTGCCCAAAGAAGAGCTTAGAGGCCGCCAAACAAACGTCTCGTAGGCATAGGGCTCACACAAGAATCTCTCTTATGAGGCGTATGGAGTTTTTTTTGCAAGTTTTATAGAATATAAGGTTTTTTAAGCTAAAAAATAGTTTTAGTAGCTCTAATAAATTTTATTTTCAGTTTCTAGTGTATATGATTTACTTAAAGGAATATTCAATAATAAATGTCAGTGAATATGACAGTAAGTCTATAGTTATACTGTACTATACCTAACTAACTGATATTCTCTCTTTCTTTCATATCTCATCCCATGATTTTTTCATTTTTTTCATCTTAGAAGCATTATATTAGTTAATTCTCATAGATCTATTCAGGTATCGCATTTTGAAGAAAATTATTATCTTTGTCAAAAAATGTTAAAATTTCAGTAGGAACATCCCTTACCGTCATCTGCAACTCAGATACCAGCTTTTTGACACAATCCTTTCCTTCCCTAAGCGTGTCACCACGGACTGCCTTAAAGACTTGCCTCAATTTTAATTGTTCCACGAATTTTTGTGATGGAACATGCAAATTTCCCCTATTCATAAAGTCTATCCATTTTTTCCCAGCGTCCCATTCAGGATATTCGAAGATACATTTTTGCACAATGGACCCTCCTATATAGCATAAAGACTCTTCCTCAATAACATTATGGTTTTTTTTTTTTTATAATTTGTCTACAGCAGATATTCAAACTGACTCCTGCATCGTTATTTTCAGTTTGAATGTCAATATTTTCGAAGAAAATGCTGGTTATGCAGATTTCTAATGCTAACTCTCGTTAATTTTCATCATCGTTCGAAAGCTCTTTCTCCCTAATTAGCGTTTCTGTAGATATGCAGAGAGAATGAGCTGAACAGATGACAGCATGTGCCTTGTTGATGTGATCGGCACAGTAACAGGCATGAAGCCTTTTTTTTTTTTTAATTCACTGTCTTTAGGAAGTTTAAAGAAACTTATACCATGCCATTTGGTGTTATCCTTTCGGCTATTACAACCGTAAACTGAACAATTATTCGGCACTGGAAACCAAGTATCTTTTTGCTTCCACGTGCTATCTCAAACTATAGCCAACTAACTGGGTTCACTAGGCAAAGGCAGACATAACACCCAGGCAAGACGGGAGTCAGTGACGTCATAGTTTGCCACCGCTCACAAGTGTTAGCGAGGCCACCTGGAGTGTTTATCTAGATCTTGTCCCGTCCACAGCAACTCGCTGCTGCCTACGTGTAAGGAAGTCTTGAAGTAATCTTAAAACATATCCATCCACTCCAAGATTCTGAAGTTTATAAATAAGTGCCTTGTGATTTACTAAATCGAAAGCAGCACTGAAATCTATTTGAATTACATTCATTTATATCAAACTGGACATACAGTTTTTATATTCATAAACTCTTGCACAAGCTTAGGTGCACCTCGATGAGTACTTGCAGTTAAAATTATGTAAGAAATGCCACTTTGAATCCCATTTCATAAACTATTGTGCGTTTTCCTTTTCCATCGAAAAATAAAATAGTTGTTTTCAGAAACAGAACAAACCAGTGCCCAGAAACAAAAGTTTTTTTCTTATTATCATTTGAGGAGAAAGGCTGCAAAATTTGCTACAGCAAAAAGTTCACCAAAAATTCCGATTTCAGAATAACCCTTTAATTTCGATCAATGACGATAATTTAAAGAATTGTTTTACTGGAAAATGACTGTTGTAAATCTAGATATTTCAAAGCTCCCAGGCTTCTACCTGCAATAATGAATGGGCAACACATAAAGAAACCGCTCTAGCAAGACGTCACCTACCAAAATGCAATGAGAAAGTGACAACGTTGGGTGGATTTTAGATTCAGAACTTCTTTCAAAGCATTATAAGGCCTAGCACTCGTTATTTCCATTAATACTCAGAAAGGAGATTTATGAGGCGTATATTTTTTCTTTCTTTTCCTGTCATTTGATAAAAGTTTGGCTTAATTATTATTTCACTCAAATGATTCTCTCCAAAGAGGAACCCATCTTGGAAGTTTTGAAAAAAGACGAAAGTTGCTTCAGCTTTAAAAGATTCCTAGACTGAATACTTCATCATTAACTTGTTGAGAGAGAGAGAGAGAGAGAGAGAGAGAGAGAGAGAGAGAGAGAGAGAGCAGGGGAGCTTATTCTTTCCTCGCTGCCAAATATACTGTCACTTTGGAACTGTTCCCATGAGAGAGAGAGAGAGAGAGAGAGAGAGAGAGAGAGAGAGAGAGAGAGAGAGAGCGCACTCCTTTAAGCGATAATAACGATATTAAGTTCAAATCGAGAAACTGAAAGGGAGAATACATTTTCCCCCGGAGCTGATATGAATGACATGAATAGATTAAATGAAAATAGAATAGAAGGGAAAGTGGAAAATGAGACAAAGGAAACCTGGGAATTCATAACTAAAGGAGATATTACTGAAAAACAATCGAAGAACCTCAAAGACTTGAGCTTTACAATAGTTTGACTTCTGTTAAGGTAGAAAATGGTAAGATTTTGGTCTCAATTCCTTTTCATCCTTCTGATCCATTTGAGTTGTGAGTGCTACAACCTTTTCCTACTAGGTTTGGGGCTTCAACAGTTCCTAAGGTATCTAATTATAGAGCATTTGTTGTCTAGGTCTTACAACGTCTATACAGCCGTATATGACGAAGACAAAGACAAGTTAAACTGCACGATGTCCTTGAATTTTCAAGTATGCTGAACAGACTCATTTGTTTTCCAAGACGTTACTGGCCACTCATGTCTATTGCAGTTAGTTCTGAATGGAACTTTCAACTGGAACTATGATCGATGTGTGGTTGGTTCTCGTGAGGACGCATATAGTTAAAGGTTAAGCAATTTGCCCGTCTTGGTCTACGAGCGAGAGGGGCTCCGTATGTACGGAGAGGATACCATCACCGGGCGTTTTGACAGTGTGGTGCTTCAGATGTCAATTTTTGATGGTGGACTACACAGGGCACATGCTTTCTTTCCATGAAACTAGTGGATTAAATCTGAATTATGTTATGCTGATCACGGGCATATTGGCATTATTAGCAGCACTTGTAGGAGTTGTGAGCGTTTTTCATTTGCACGTGAGGGTATGTACCGACGCTAAGGTGGCAGCAGTTCCTGAAGTGGCATGGTGAAGTCTGATTCCGCTGACCAAGGGGGTGTCAGTATTATGCTACGTTCACACATTCACGTATCAAGGCACGCATCCCCACGCACGGCCACGAACGGGGCGGAGCCAGAGAGTACGTAAAAACAACGCAAACACAACGTAAATGTACTGTAAGTACTGTGTAAATGCGGCAGCATGCGGCGCGACCGTTACGGACCACCTGGCCGTGCGCCGGGGGGCAGGAACCTTTCGGCCTGCTCGAAACCCTGCGGGGGTGGTCAGGTCAACTGTCAGGTAGCGTGGCCCGACCCGCACAGCGTGGCGCCACCCGCGGGCTGACCGCGCAGCTGCCACGCCGTTACCTGGGGGCACACGCTGCCCCAGGGCACTGCGTGGCTGTCAGAATGGCGTGGGAGTAGACGCGGCAACGCTGCCGCACCCCCCGCAACCGCGTAGATGTGACAACGCTTTGACCTGGGATAAAAGGGGCAGGCGGCGCGCTTCCAGGTCAGTGCTTCTCCGGCCAGCATCCTGTTGCTATCTCCCTCAGCGCCTCCGTCTTCGCCGTCCACTGCAGCAGCCAAGATGCCCAAAGGACCCATGCTGAAGAGGACCAGGAAAGGGGCCCTGAGAACTCCAGGAGCCCTGGCAGCTGGAGTTGCCCCCTACGCAAAGCCTCCTGAAGCTGATGGTCCCCCTTCAGGCAGCGATGCTGTTGTGCTGCAGCTCGAGGCCGACGAGCTCGTGACGGAGAGCGACCTAGAGGAGGAGGAAGAGGACCTTGCCCTCGCCTACGAGCGACCCGCCCGCCGCCACCGACGACAACGCCCACGAGGGGATGCCGACGCCGACACCGAAAGCACTCCTGATGGAGATGGCCCTACAGGAGGCCGCAAGAAGAACCCGTCAGTGATCCTCTCGGAGGAAAATGAGAGGCTAGTTGGTGAGTGGCTGGAGACCGAGGCCGAGTTCATATATAACAAGGGCCTCACAGCCTACAAGGATAAGGCCAAGGTGTGGAGGGCCTTCGAAGAGAAGGGCCAGTCACTTGTTCCTCCGTGAGTGGCCATGAACTGAGGACGTGGTTTACGTCCTCAGGAGTCGTTTTGGGCGGCTTACAGCGGAGAAGAGTGGCCAAGGGCGGGCAGACGGCTGACGGACCGGGAGAAATGGATACTCAACATTTTCCACTTCCTGAAGCCACACATTGTGCGTCAAAGGAAGCCAAAGGTGTTGGGACTTCCCATGGTATGTTTGTTTTAATGTGTTTCATGCATAATTATTACTGAATATAATGTTATTACATAGTTTCCATGCATTCAATGTACATTTTATACCATGTTCTCATATATGTCGCTCCTCTTTTTACAGGCTGCCTGTGCTGCTGCCACCCTCCCTGCTGCCGCCCTCCCTGCCCAAGTTCTGGACCTGCCTGCTCATGTTTCTTCTGGTCCGACACCGACGCCCACGCCCTCTCCGGTTGATCGAGCAACAACCAAGGCTCGGAAACACCAAGTTTCCGAGCTGTTCGACGTCGCCTTCACGAGGGCAGAGGCCCTCCGAGACGATATGCTGACGACTGTCGACCCATCTCCTCGTAACCCCCGCGTCCTCTACTGGAGGAAGTTCTTTCAAGAGGTCGAGGATGAGTGCGCACAGGTGTCAGAACAGCTGGGCCTGCACCTGAAAATGGAGGTGCTTGGTGCCATTCAAAGGTACATCCGTGCCACCAAAGAGGGCTCCACGGTGCCGTCGAGGGCCATGATGACCCACACCATGGCAGTGACAGCAGAGTGTCAGGCACCTGCAGTTCCTGCCAGCCTGTCGGCATCGCAGCAGCAGCGGGCACTCACTGCACAGCAGCTGGCGCTCCTGCAAGCACAGTTGGTGACATCCACACCAAAAAGATCTCAGCAACCTGTCGCTTGACACGACATTCCTTAATAATTTACAGAGTTAATGTATATACTGTTGTTTTCCTTTTGCTTTTATGTATGTGTATGTTTCTGTTTTATATTAAATAAATATATTTTGCAATATCATGTCTAGCTCTATCCTCTGCTCAAATATCATGTATTCAATGAAGTAGCTATAATGCAAGTACACAAATAAAAGAAGGCAAAATGAACCCGAATACACTAACATTTCATTATTGACTTTGAAAAAGTTCAAAATACTTTATGTAACATATGTGCACAGAAGCAAAATGACAACAGGCAAAATATTAGCAAGTCATATAAAATGTCACAAATATCAGGGGAGAAGGTAGTTTCAAAAGATAGAATTTTCATATCAGAATATCAACAATGTAAATGCTAAGAGCAGGTACTTTCAAGAACAGAATTATCACCTCAGAATAAAAACAATGTTAAGAGAAGGTACTTTCAAAAATGATAGAATTATCATATCAGAATAGATTCCATGTTAAGAAATTATTAAAAAGGGCAAAATAACTACATCTTCTTTCTTTTATTTATATATATGTTTGTTTCATATTTATTAAACATACATTTTGCAATGTCATGGCCCACTCTATCCTCTTCCCATTTACCAAGTATTGATGAGAGTAATATATCATGGATTTGAACAATATCTTTTATTAAATCAACTAAAATAAACGGAAGTACACAAATGCACAGGGCAAAATAATCCTGAATTGATACATTATTGATTATTAAATAAGTCCAAAATAAATACAGGAACAGAATAGAAACAATGTTAAGAGAAGGTACTTTCAAAAATGATAGAATTATCATATCAGAATAGATTCCATGTTAAGAAATTATTAAAAAGGGCAAAATAACTACATCTTCTTTCTTTTATTTATATGTATGTTTGTTTCATATTGATTAAACATAAATTTGCAAAGTCATGTCCTGCTCTATCCTCTTCCCAATTACCAAGTATTGATGAGAGTAATATATCATAGATTTGAGCAATATCTTTTATTAAATCAACTAAAACAAACAAAAGTACACAAATGCACAGGCAAAATAATCCTGAATTGATACATTATTGAATTTTAAATAAGTCCAAAATATAGGCAGGAACAGACATTTAAGTAATTACAACAATCAGGTATGCATGAGAGTAACTAAATCATGTTCTGCTGCCAGTGCACGGAGCCTTCAACCGATGAAAAGTATTCCTTCAGCAAGTTACGCTGTTCCTTTGCATCCTCGTTGCAGTGTTGCCGGTCACGGTTGGAAGGGCTGCTCCTAAGGACGGGTCACTCCTCCAGCTACCAGGGATGACAGCATGTGTGACAGGGTGCTCCTGATCTCCTTCTTGTCTTCGTGCATTTCTTCTTATGATCATATTGTGCAGAACACATGCGGACATCACTATTGGCTCTATATGGTCAGGCTTCAAGCATATTGCAGTGTGGAATACTCGGAATCTGTTTGCCAGAATCCCAAAGGCGTTCTCCACCGTCCCCACGTGCCCTACTTAACCTGTAGTTGTAAATCCGTTCCTCCTTGCTAAGTCCTCTTTTGGGGTAGGGCTTCATAAGGTAATTCCTCAGGGGGAAGGCATCATCGCCAACTAGGAAGTAGGGCACAGGAGATCCATTAGGTTGACCTGGCAGGGCATCCGGTTGGGGAAGATTTGCTTCCTCTTGCAACAGCATTTCTGCCAGTCGGGTCTGGGCAAATACACCACCGTCTGACTCTGACCCAATGGCTCCCACGTCGACGTACAGGAACTTGTATGAAGCATCAGCAACTGCAAGTAATACCATGGAGTAGAACTTCTTGTAGTTGAAGTAATGCGTACCGCCCTTGGGAGGGTTACGGAGCCTAATGTGCTTCCATCTATAGCTCCAATTACGTGCGGGAAGTTCCATCGTTCCTCAAAACCCGTGCAACCTCCTGCCACGCTTCAGGTGTTTGTGGCACCTGTAGCTCCTCATCCCCCCCGAAGCAGCAACAATGGCCCTGCAGGTCTCTGGTACGATGAGACTAATGGTGTTGTGGGCTACCGGAACGAATATTGCAGACTCTTGTAGGAATCACCTGTAGCGAGGAAGCGTGGGGTGATAGCAACACGTGGCCTGGCTCAATGGGTTTCCTCAGAATGTCACTTTCTTCTGAATGTGGGGTGTGACCCGTTCAACAATTTCATTGAAGAGGTCCTTGTCAATCCGGGTAAAATTTCTGTACAGCTCTGGGGCTTCGGTTGACAACTCCGCCATCAGGTTGTCATAATGACCTTGCTCCATCCTTTTCTGCAGGCACGGCCACGCCCACACCCTCCTTGGGCGCCTTTTTCTGCCCTAAGTGCTTTGCAGCAATCATTGCAAGCTCCAGCAATAACATGACGTGCACATACTCAATGACAAGTGGCAACAATTCTGGTCTATCCGTCGTGCTATAGCTATGAGTTGACGCATTTCAGCTATGTTGTCCATGTTGCTTCAGCGCGTTGGTAGTATGTCTTGTCGTTGTGGTATTACGGCATTGACTAGCTCACATGTGCAGCTGCCGGCCTTTATATAGCTGGGGTTTAACCCCGCAGTGCGTGGGGCCAACGTGACGTTTGCGTAACTCAGTTACGCAGAACGTATATTACATCTCGATATACGACGCGTTGGTGTTATGTGCTCTGCCACGCACTACTTCTGCCTGCGCCGCCGCTTGTTCGTCAGCGTCCACGTCACCCGCCGCAGTGCTTACATTTGCGGCGCACTATAATACGCATGCATCACGCACATCGTCCCGTGACACGTATCCAGTTGGGCGGGGCCTATTTTCTCGCGTATGCGCAAGTTTCACCAATTCCGGCTGTGCGTGCGCATGCGTGCCTTGATACGTGAATGTGTGAACTTACCTTTAGGCGACCTGTAATTCAGTTCGTCTAATGCACGTGTTAGCCACACAAGGTAGCATTCCACTTGTCAGTGAAGGAAGAATAAAGGCGTGTTTACACCTGTGCAACTTTTTGTGCGCACAGGAGGCATGCACCTATTTCATGGAGAGGCAAGGAGAGTCATGCCTCTGCGCAAGGGGAGGCATGCCTCAAATCTGCGCAAGTGTCTCCCAATCCCAGGTGGGGAGACTCGTACGATAATTATCGCACATGTACGATAATAACGGCCTTGGTACGATGTATGATAGCATTTTCCATTATTGTACGGTTTGTAAGATAATTCTAAGGTGTTGATAAGTATATAATTACAAATATAAGTGGTCGGTGAACTCCTCCACGAAACAGGCTAATTTCTGAAAAAAAAAAGAAAAAAAAAAAAATTATTTCCGAGTCCGTACATGGCTTGCCGCCGCTTGTCTCCAATTGTAACGTAAGCTTTCCCCACTCTCCACAGAGTCCAGAGCTCTGGAACCCGGGTCTAGCGTACTGAACCACCCTCCCTCTGTCACTGTGTTGTTGTTGTTATTGTTGTCTACCATGGCTGAGGCAAACAGTGATGATAATGAAGAATTAGCAGCAACCCCAGTTACCCCACGAAAAAGAAAGGTAATTTTACTGGTGCACGTTATAGGCTTAATAGTTAGGGTTTCCAGGTTTGGGCACAAATCTATAAATATAATTTCAGAATCAAACCTGGGATTTCCCAGGAAATATAGGATTACAATATATATATTCCCATAGCTTAGCCTTTCCACAAAGGCGTAATATATTTAACAAGACATATACGGAAACATTTATGAATTTGAATAACATGATAGAAATAGGAAGAGGCTATTTCACTGGGGCTGGTAGAATAGACAGTTAATCTTAAGAATAGGGGCTCACAAGATATAGGAATTTTTATATGCATAAATTCAGAGAGCAGTCGGGGTAGATTCTAAAAATATATAACATATAGTGAGGAGATCAAAGGACTTCGCCCCTGGCTAAGTGATAGCAACTACAGTGACAGGTAAGAAGTATTAGGTTAGGCTAGTGCTTATAATATATTTTTTTACGCATTTTCTAGTGATTAAAGCCCTAAACGGGGGATGTGGGAGACGGAGCCCCCGGATAAGTAATAGCCACTTCAGTGACACGTTAGGTAAGAAGTATTAGGTTAGGCTAGTGCCCTTATTGGGTGGTAATAAGGGATTTCCTCACAATTAATAATTGGATGGATGCTGGTCACTCTTTGAAATTGTTCTTACCGCTAAAATCTGGATTATTTTTTTCACACTAAAATATTGTCCCTTGGAGAAATCAAAGTATATGAGAGGGGTAACTAATGTTTGTTCCCACACCTTTTGAAATTAGTGTATGGTTACAGGCTCCATCAAAAGCGGGACCTCATCGCCAGCAACGATATAGGAAGAGTGGGAATCTGATCCAGCTTTCAAGCCATGGTTACAAGATGTCTCTAATGATCCTCTGAAAGCCAAGTGCCGGGTTTGCAACGTACTTATGGTTGTAGAGTTAACAGTAATTAAAAATCATGCAAATGGGAAGAAACATTCCTCATATTTAAAAAATGTACCAACTGAGCAGGCTTCGATTGGAAAGTTCTTTCAGAAACCCCAGTGTAGTACATTACAAAATCAAATAGCTAGAGCTGAGATTAAACTTGCTGGATTTCTTTCAGAGCATAATATTGCATTTAATGTAACAGAACACTTAACTGATCTCTTAAAAGATATTTTCTCTGACTCCATAATTGCACAGTCAATTTCTTTAAAGAGAACTAAAGCTATAGCTGTCTTTACCAATGTCATAAGTGAATCACATAAAAAGGTCCTTGCCAACAAATTGCAGGAATGTAAGTTCAGTGTAATGTGTGACGAATCAATCGATATTGGTTCTGTTAAAACATCTTGTGTGGTTGTTAGATTTTTTTATGTAGATTCATAGTCAGTGGAGAGTAAGTTTTGGGAACTTTACGACGTATACAATGCTGATGACCCAGAAAGTGTTGAGAGAGGTGCCACTGGCAAGAGTTTGTATGAAGGAATGATGAAAACATTTAAAGATCATAATGTGCCCATTAAGAATATGATAGGCTTTGGTGCTGATGGTTGTAGCGTGATGATGGGTGTGAATAATTCAGTTTCAAGTCACTTTCGAAGTGACTGCCCAGGTCTCATGGTGATGAAGTGTATTTGCCACTCGGCTCATCTTTGAGCAAGTCAAGCATGTAGAAGTCTGCCTAGAAGATGTGAAGACTTAGCCAGGGAAGTCTACAACTTCTTTAAATGTAGTAGCAAACGTCAAAGTGAGTACAAGCAATTTCAATCATTCTGTGATCTCAAACTACGTAAAGTTCTCCATCCTTCCCAAACTAGATGGTTATCTTTAGTTGCCGTGGTTCAAAGGCTATTGGAACAGTGGGAGGCATTGAAGCTATTTTTCTCGGAGTAGTGGCTCGCTGAGAAACTATTAGCAACAGAGTTGATTATCAACTCCCTTCATGATCCTTTCATGAAGTTATATTTCATGTTCCTTGACTGGGTTCTTCCAAAGTTTACTGAGTTCAACAAATTTTTCCAGTCAGATAAAGCAGTAATAACAGTTCTCCATGATAAAGTGTCCATGCTATTCAGAGACCTCCTTCTCTCATTTATGGACAGGACCTATGTAATGAAAACTGATCTAAATACTGTAAATCCTGAAAGACATGACCGGAATCAACCTAGAAGTTACAGTTATGCAGTGATTAAAAAACCCCTTCATACAGGAAAAGAAAGCTCAACAGCAGGAGTTTTTTCAGAGGTGTAGAAGTTTCCTTGTAGTGGCATGCACAGAAATAAAGAAGAGATATAATTTCAATGATGGTGTCCTGTCAAAGTTAAACTCTGTCCAAAGAATGCTCTCTCATCAGAATTCAGAGAAAGAATCCCTTCCTTATTCCCTCTTGCATCTGAGCTTCCTCTGATTGTACCCCCAGATGACCACTCACTACTTCAAAAGCTGGATGGTCAATGGAAAATGTTTCCCATATTGCAACATGAACTTAAACATCTCGTTAATGAGTCACCTGATAAGTTCTGGGGAGAAGTGTCCCAGAAAGTCTAGTTTTTCGGACCTAGCCAATTTTGCTCTAACTGCTCTTTGCTTGCCGCACTCTAATGCTGAATGCGAACGAGTGTTCAGTAAAGTTAACCTCTTTAAAACCAAACAAAGAAACACACTGAAAACAAGGACAGTTAATGGGGCTCTTCTCTCTGCTAGTTGCATCAAAGGTTCAGGGGGGTCATGTGTTCATTTTACTCCTGCAAATTATATGTTTTCCAGATAAATAATCATGCACAGTTATTCCAGAACATCAGAGAACATGAATTTGATTTGGAAGAAGATTCTTAAAGATATACTTTACAATTATTATTGTTATTAATTTCTTTATCATGGGATAAGTATCAGTACCAGTCATGTTTAATTATATATATTTTAAATTACTACTCAGTGATGCTATTTTGATTTTCGATGTTTTGGGGTGTTTAAAGATATGTATGAGTGGGCCTATCAACTCACATATCTTCGCGTTAATTCGTTATCAGTTTAGTTTACATTATGGAAAGAAGTGACGTTCTAAGTTGTATACTTTTTTACCACAGTGTTAATAAAATATAGTAATAATTTGTTCATAACAATTGTTCATAACATTAACTAATTATTCATAATTCCATTTTTTCCGTTTTTGTGGAGAGAAATGTTTCATTTGTATTTTTTTTCTTAATTATGTAAATTGCAAGATATTAATGACTACAAAGAAATCATACATATATTCATTACTTTGTCAAATTATAAAAATGTGTTAAATATCAGAAACAGTGTAAGATAATTACGATAAAATCTACAATTTTGTACGATATTTTTACTGAAAAACCCATAATTTTGAGGAGCCAGTACGATAATTCCAATCCGAGAGTGTGGCAACACTGGCTCGTGCAACAGTCGCCAATCGCACGCCAGCAACCATTTGATATTCACGGGTTTAGAGATGTCAAAGGCAGTCCTAAACAAAATAAAATGCTTTCGGCCGTACTTCTTAACCTCTTCTACACTCACACATACCCTTTGACGTGCAAGATATTCACTGACCCAGCACTCACGCCTTTTCCTTCGATTTCGTCTTTGTCTCAAAATTACACCAGCTGCGGCAGCAGCAACTGCTTGTTCGAAAGCAGACATGTTGACGACTGCTTCACTCTCAGTGTGAACAGAAACAGGCATGCGCACAGAGGGATGCGGCTATGGCATGCGTAAACGTCCGTATTGCGTGCGTAGAGGTATGCGAAGCCGCACGGCAACTAGGCCCGAGGCGCACTGGTGTCAACGCGCCTTAAAGGTTGCGCAGAACAGTGTGCTGAGATAATGTTTATCTGAAGGCCTAATGATGTGTTACATATCTCAATATACACACAAGATGACATATGTTAACTATTATTTACCGAAGACTGTATACATTTCTGCTGCATTTATTAGAATGAATATAATATTGTTTGGTTACAAGGACTATATGGTTACCTAATATATTAAACACATATCGATGATTTCTTCTCTATTGTGCGAGTTCTGTCGCGCATGTTGTCAGGACCGTTACCAATTTATCACCATTTATCATATATTACCAGTCAATGCTTTTTATTGATATATACATTTACATATCTATGAGCACATATATATTTTATGATGATGATGATGATATATTTCTGCTATATCTCTGCATATTGTGTGAACATTAACATATTTTTATGCTGGTGAAATGTTTTTTATATATATCTTCATACATGTGATATATAGTCTTCTCTGTATGCTGGATATATCAAGTTTTTTTATTAATGGCATATATTTCTATAAAATTTGAGTTATTATATAGTTATTGGTATATATATATATATATATATATATATATATATATATATATATATATATATATATATATATATATATATTCCTGTTGTCTAAAGACATATATATATATATATATATATATATATATATATATATATATATATATATATATATATATATATATATATATATATATCTTTAGACAACAGGAGAACTATGTCATGACCTGTCAGTGGCTCTTCACGGCAGGTGCATTTGTGCTGACATTGGAATTTGCAGAGAACTATTTGATCATGGTCAGGTCACATGGAAACAGCATGTTAGTGTTGAACCGATGCACCGAAAGCTCCCAGGTTCCGGTGGGGTATGTGTGTGTGTGTGTGTGTGCAATCTCTCATGAGATATTTATGAGAGGAACAGTGACTCTCGCGGGGGAGACGGCCTCGATCTTGAGTGGCTCATATGTGTGTTTAGCCTGGTGTAGTGTTTAAAGATCGCCACTATGAAGATACATTATTTAAGGCCATAGAACAAATTCAACATCATCCTGGGAGGGCGAATATATGGAAGTGATATGACTTTTATTGTGGTCTTTACGACCTTATTACTTTGCTTGATGACCAGGGTGTTATTCACTAGTATTGCTCGGCATAGAACAATGACTATGCTTGTTTGTGAAACGGTATTTCCTCTAGTTATGTTTTCCATTGACAGGGGGTGGGGATCACACCATTTCATGACCGTACCTTTTGCTGAGTTACTTTCGTTTAATTTGTCTATAAAGTCTAGTTTTGTATATCAGTGTCTCATTTCAGTAGGCCCTTGTGCAAAGGTAGATTTAGTGAGAGAAGTTTGACAGAGGGGAAGGGATCTGCTGACTCAAGGGAGAGCCATGGCTACCACAGACATCTTAATGAAGTAAGATGATTGATTCTGTTCTTAAAACAGCTACTCCAATAAAAGATGGCCCTTCCGAACCCAGTCCATTTAACATTATATATATATATATATATATATATATATATATATATATATATATATATATATATATATATATATATATATATATATATATATATATATATATATATATATATATATATATATATATATATATATATTATTATTAAGAATATTCCCTCCTACGCCACGTTTTTGCACTAAATTTAAAGTAAAAGGGCTAAGTAACTAAGTAATTAAATAAGGCAAATTTAGTATGATTCACTATGAGAAATTCGCCCCTAAAACCTCTCCCCACTGCCTTTTGGGGGGGGGGAAACCCCTTTAAATTCCTTTCTTGTCCAATGTGCTGTCAGAAATCTCTTAATTCTAGGTGTGGACCCCTTCCAAGAGCTAAACGTCGCCCGAGGCAGGACCACCTGCATTCCTCCATTTTGAATTTGAAAGCATGCGGCCCGCGGAGTGATCACAATGCCATCTAGGAAGAAAAGCTATAACTCCCAACACTATAAAAGAGTCCTGGACAAAACGCCTTCCTTAGAATTGTTGGCAGCGCCATGACTCGAGAGCTCTGTTCCTTGCTTTATCCACTGCCTATTTTAAACACTTGGCTGGCAGTAAAAAAGTAACTTATGATGTGAATTAATTCGCTCCTTCGCTGGCCCTCATAAGAAGAACTTCAGCTCCTAAAGAGGAAGGTAAAGTACCAGGATTTAAGGTTTTTCATCAGCAACGTTCCCTTTTATTCTCCAACTGTGCTTCCTTTCCTCTCATAGTGCGATATAATTACAGTCAGACCTGTATTGCTTATATTTTGTGCTGTTTAATTTGCAAAGCATTTACGAGAAGAGTAACGTAATCGCTTGGTGTTAGAGTCACAGGAATCGAGTTCAATCTAGGCATCTTCAATGCAATTTGTCGATTCCCTCATTACAGTGTTGGTCCCAGTTAAGTAACCGCAAGTGTTCGATTACAGGATATGACTACCCATCTGTGGAATTGTGTCACTTCGTGTACGTAGCGGCCCTCGCTGCTTCTTTATCAACAACTCTGAAGTGGATCCCAAATCTGCCCGCTCCAGGAAATTCCCTTCATGTGTTTTCGCCTCATTTCCCAAGAACTACGCTACCATTCTTTTGATGTGTTTTATTTTTTTGTAAATATATGAATTAAGTTAAACCCGAGGGTTTATCTAATCACTTCCCCCTTGAAACAGCCTTCCAGGTGTATTTTGTTGTTTGTCATTTTAGCTGTCCCCAAGGCCAGAGTCCAGATTTTTTTGTGGTAATTAAGATAAGATGCGTATCATCCTAGTATACCCCACTGATCTAGGAAGACCCCAGCTTTAAAATTGCAATAATATATATATGTTTATGTGTGTGTATATATATATATATATATATATATATATATATATATATATATATATATATATATATATATATATATATATATATATATATATATATATACACTGACTTATTATACAGTTATTGGCATATATATGTATAAATAACTTGACATAACGAAACCATTTAATATTACACCGTGGTGTATTGAAGTTGCTTAATGTATGATATGTGTTTTATATTTTATTGGATTTGGTTTTGCTTTGGGTTCACACCGGGATGCGTAATGTTGGTTTTCTTAACTGTTAGTTACTTCATACTTGTCTGCACGCATTTGGGTTTTGTTATTAACTCTGTGTGGTGGAGCACACGATTGGCGCGGCAGAGCAACATGTCATAAAGTAACTATTAATGCGTATATGGAACTATAATTGTCATAATAACAATAATAACATTGGCAATGCTTTTATGATACCATTTCCATTACTTCATTGTTAATTAGTGAAGAAGAGCGAAGATGTTTCTGAAAATGGTGCTCAGCTAATAACAACGTCTGCATCAGGAGGTGATGATGCCGGACCGTTGTCAGTTTGGCGAATAACGGCAAAACATTTATTTTATACATGGATATCGATTTTTTCTTTATATTTCAATTAAAAAATCTTAATGGGTGTGTTAGGAAGTGTGTTTCACACCGAGTCAGGTGTGGTGTGGTTGTTCTTGATGACTGATCACGTTGACAAAGACCTACACCGGAGCAACAAGATATGCTCCGTGTACAAGACAGATAATAAAGGGGAGAAAACGAAGCCACGATTTTAATTTCACAAAACTCATTTTAACCAAAAATTAAGGATGTAAAGGTCCTTTATACACACACACATACATACATACATACGCACACACATATAAATATATATATATATATATATATATATACATATATATATATATATATATATGTATATATATATATATATATATATATATATATATATATATATATATATATATATATATATATATATATATATATATATGTATATATATATATATATATATATATATATATATATATATATATATATATATATATATATAATGTATTATATATACACATCAATTCGGACGAAAAAAAACCTTAAAATTGTCCAGGACAGTGATTGTTAAAGCGACATATACAACCAAAAGTCCAAAAAAACAATGAATGAGGTTAGCGATTTTATCCGGAAGTTTTAACGTGATAGGTAAAAACCATTTACTTTATTTCCAACACATAAACTTTTCAATACAAAGCCTAACAATGAAATGCTTTCGCTTCCGTTTCCTCCACATTTTTTTCGTAAACTTTTGTCTCACAACACCAACAACAACCCCAAACAACAATCAACACATTTTCGAAGCAGCTGACCATACAATAAACGATGCATAAAAATGAACGTAATTCCCTGTCTTTTCTATTCAGTGAATACAGGATAATGAGCAAAGCAACAAACATTACTGAATTACATTTATAGCACGTGATATCTTGTAATCATTCTCGGGGAGGGGGCAGGAGAGGGATGTGGGAGGCGTGGCTCCAGGGAGAGGGAGTGTGTTTAGGGACAACCTTGCTTAAACTGGTTTTTGGAGGGAGGGAAGTGGGAGGAATGGGGACACACACACCCCACGCAGAAACAAAGCCAAGGAAATTAATATAATAGATACTGTATATATATACAATATATATATATATATATATATATATATATATATATATATATATATATATATATATATATGTGTGTTACAACCCCCTTGGAACAGATAAAATATTCCGTGTAGGAATATTATGTAACATGCCGATTGGTCTGACTTCAGAAGGCGATGGGGGTTCGGCCCTTACTCCACTCCCTGACACTCACTCCGCCTTTAGGTCCCACACCCCTTCTCTTTCAACAGCGAATCTTTTGCTGTTCCATTTCACGCATTCTTCTCTCTCTCTCTCTCTCTCTCTCTCTCTCTCTCTCTCTCTCTCTCTCTCTCTCTCTCTCTCTCTTTCGCCTCACAAGGATTTCTCTCTCTCTCTCTCTCTTGCATTCCACATTAAAGAAATGAAATGGTTCGTATAAGGAAAACGCAATCTTTCCTACAAAAATAGATTTATTATTCAAAGCAACCCAACAAGTAATGAATAAACAAAGCAAAGATTAAAATGCATCATAAATGAAATTGTCAAGCCAAAAAATAATCCAACCCTAACTCAAAAGTCTAATCATGGCTAATGGCCTGTAAAGTCAAAATCTTCTCACATACTCCAACTTAAGTATTATTAAGTCAAGTCTCAAAAAGTCAATCCACACAGAGATATTATACTTTGCAAGGTATGCATTGTATGTCTCTATAATCACACCATCATGACTACATCATATCATTGCCCACAAAGTCATCACCACAACCACCACAACCATGACATCTTATTCTGCCGGGTCTAAGCGAATGCACACACAACAGCAACGTCTTGACGATACTGCTTCAGCTACGGTAATGAAAGACTGGACTAATTTTTGGGCAGAATTAGACACAAAATCGAGATTCTGTAACATACGAACTCATGTACCCACATAGCAACCCAGTCATATGATGGAGCCAATATTGTGTGCTCATCAGGTTAATTGCAGATGTAACGAAGTATTTGCTGAATGAACGATTTCGCAACTGACGGCTTCGCGACAGTACCATCTCACAACCAAGATTCCTTCATCACACCTCTACTCCTGACAATGTTAAAGCGGCCATATTTCCTGAAATATATATATATATATATATATATATATATATATATATATATATATATATATATATATATATATATATATATATATATATATATATATATATATATATATATATATATATATATATATATATATATATATATATATATATATATATATATATATATATATATGAGAGAGAGAGAATAAATATTTAGGAATTGTATGAAAGAAACTGGATTATAAAAGGTGGAAACTGAGGTATGTGTGATAATTTAGTTATTACACTGAATATGATGCCATAAATTATCTAATACCCTGTAATTATTACTATTGCAATTATATCTATTACACCGCCACTATCACCATTGCTTTTTCGAAGTCAAAACCAAGCAAAAATACAGTTGCAGCTTTTCGTCAAAAAACAGCCTAAACCCAACGAACTCGGCTTTAATTAGGGAAGCGAATTCAAGAGATTCATTCATGTTTTTTTTTTCTATTTCGAACTCTGTCGACGAACCTCGTCAAAACAATCTGATTATGCAACATCACATGTGTCTTGCAATTTCATGTTAAAACTTTTAGGGTATTAATATAACAGACGGTCAGAGGAGGAGAAAGAAAATTAATAAATAAATAATATATATATATATATATATATATATATATATATATATATATATATATATATATATATATATATATATATATATATATATATAACCAGAAAGGTAGAAGAAGAAAGCATGAAACATAATTCACTTTATTCTTACAGCGACGTTTCGAGACCAGTGTCTCATCATCCTAGCTAAAATGAAAGATAAAAAACTGATAAACAATACAGCATAACAAATTAATTTTGTTGACAAGCAAAACACACTGAATAAAGCAAAGCAAAGTAAGATACAACACTGAACTAAAAATTACTCTGCAAGAAAAGAAACAGTTAAAATTAAGAGTAGTTAAAAACACCTCTTGTCTCAAGGAGTTCAGTAGCTGTATGGAAAATGCACCGAACAACACGATGGGCTAGAGATTTTAATATTGGAAGGTGGTGCTCATATGGACTTGATAATAATACCTTGCAATCCTTATAATTTATATTATTTTTGCAAAATCATGGGAAATTTTGCAAAAAATAATATTACTAGCATGTAAGGCCACAAGCTTATAAGACTTAAGAACATAAACCTATTAACCTGATTCATGTAATAAACTAGCTATGAGAAGACCGAAATGGATTAACTTGATAGCATTCCAGGTGGGTGGCATCGGGCTGGTGGTATGGAAAGAGAGGGAGGGAAGATGAGTTGGTTTTTTGCGGAGGGGGTTGGGTGGGGGGAGAATTAAGTATGGAACAAGCCGCGTAGGAAATTAAGTTTGGATATTCAATACGAAACGATTCTCGATGCAGCCTGGTAATTCAAAGCAAATGAGAAGGGAAATTGTCCCTATACTCATCAATCAATAACTTCATAAGGCATCTAAGAGAGAGAGAGAGAGAGAGAGAGAGAGAGAGAGAGAGAGAGAGAGACATATAAGTCTTCTCAATCCCATAAAACTGTATCCACTGGATAAAAGAAACCTCATTATTTCAATATGAGGATTAATCCAACAATTCAAAGAGACAGATTCCTTTGCAGTCAAGCCCTTGATGCAAAGTCACTTGGGGGAGGGATGGGTGGTAGAAGGAAGGCTCTTGGAGACTATAAGACGCTTGGTTAAGGAAACAACTCTAACCTGACATTTTACAAAGTCATTTGTATTTAGAAATTAGTCTTAGTAACCGATTAAATAAAATTCTCTATTATTTCTGTTCCCTAACATATTGTGAGGACATGACAGACTGTAAGGTACAAAAGGACATAGTCAGGAAATAATTAATGTGATAAATATAAAACAAACACTCGCTAAAAAGTTAGATGCCGAAGAAAGGAGGTAGCAGACCAATCAGGAAATCAACAGGTACCTGAACCAATCAGAACAGGTACCGCTTAATCCCATTCAATTATAATCAGGGGTGAAGAGAAAGAGGTTGGATCTATGTATTCCTTGAGAAGTAAATAAAACTGTCTTCACACACACACACACACACACACACAGAGGGAGAGAGAGAGACTTATACCTTAAAACTTGTGTTCCCGATTAGACATCGCTCTTCGTCTTTTAGTTTTCTGTAAAAGAATACTATTGTGCCGGCTTTGTATGTCCGCCGTCAGATCTTAAAACTACTGAGGCTAGAGGGCTGCAAATTGGTGCGTTGATCATCCGCCCTCCAATCATCAAACATACCAAATTGCAACCCTCTAGCCTCGGTAGCTTTTATTTCATTTAAGGTTAAATTTAGCTTTGGATCGTGGGTCTGGCACCGCTAGAGGTGCCAGCCCCCGACGCATCTTCACTTAACCGCATCTGGGGAGCAACTGAACGCTGTTCGGTCGTGGCTGAGAGTTTCATACTGCAGCACATCAAGAATTTCATACAGCATCACACGCTGTACAGACAACTCGATTGCGCCGAAGAAACTTGTCTACTGTTTCTGCTAATCTCCACCTGCCTCATCCACTCAATTCCTTTTACAACACAACTCAATAGCATCTCCCTTTATAGTGTTCATTCCAAGTGAAAATTCCCATTAACTTCACTAAAGTGGGCGGGGTGGCTCAACAATCGATGCAGGTTTCTTCTCAGTCCTCTGAACGTACCCCAACATCTTCCTTACTTCACCTAATCTGTGAGCCGTATCTTCTCATTATCTGCTATACATTTACTCTCAAATTCTTATAAATCAACCATTTCCATTGATACATAGCCCATATTATCGATCATCGCTCCATCTCCCTTGTTCTGTTTACCCCCGAACCTTACTCTTGCTCACATTTACTCTCAACTTTCTCCCCTTGCAAGTCAATGCCTTTTATCAGATTCTGCATTTTCCTTCTAATATCCAAAACCCATAGCTGTACCATCTACAAACATAAGCAACTCCACACAACCATTTCCCTATCCCACAACACTGCACCTACATCCAATGTCCTTCAATCGACTTCTCCCACCAGTCCATCAAAAAGATATTGAAAAGCAAATAGAGAAATGACGCAACCTTGTCTAAACGGAATTTTGCATAAAACCAGTCACTTTCTCGTTTACATATCCTAAAACATGGTTCATTATAAATGTTATCATAAGGGTTTTTAGGCCCATGCATTTTTTCTCCCTTAAATATTAAACTTGCCATATATCTATCTACCTGATAGCATACACTTCATCAACTCACCCTCTTCCTTGTCTACCCCAACAAGGTTACTCCCCGATCGATCGAGATTCAACACAACAAACATCTTGGATAAAAAAAAAAAGATATACCAAAGAATCAAAGTAAATAGGCCCAGATTAATGCCAATCCTCAGTTCTTGATTTTAAGAAAAATCATGAACGTTAACGATAACAAGGTGGGAAAAAACATAAAATACATTTCAACACACTCTATCGTTCTTGGAAGCTGTGCACATTTCCTGAAGAAAGATAATCAATAAAAATGTAATTCGGAAATGTTTACCCATTATAACAATGATATATTACTGGAAACGACGCACTATCAATAATCTCATTACTTAACATCTACAATGTCAAGTTCAAGTTTTATGATAAGTCTCTCTCTCTCTCTCTCTCTCTCTCTCTCTCTCTCTCTCTCTCTCTCTCTCTCTTTTAGATAGAGACCTTTTAACGCTGGATAGTGAGTAGTATAAGATCTAGGGGAGAAAAATTAAATAACACATTCACATTCAAATTCTATGAAATGTGTACAAGGTATTGTAAAGGAATTATTAAATGAAATTGGGGTTCGATGGAATCTTTCAATATGAGCACTCTTACCCCTTCACGATGAATGGAGAATGCTATCTCGAACAGCAAATTCTCGGATCAATGATGAAAAAGAATAAGAGAAATAAAGGAGGACTTCAAATGATACTATAATAAAAAACTTGTTTTTTTCTATCGACATGCTGGGAAGTGGAATAAAATTTTCAAGCAATAATGAACATCTATATCCAGAGGAAGCTCATTAACTTCCGTTCTCGCCTAACACCCGTAAATAATAGTCAAGATGAAGTATGATGATACAAAGAAAAGGCGTAACAAAGTCTGGTAATGAATATTCTGTTTTCTCTGAAAACCGCTTACGTGGAAGTGGGTGTCTGTGCACGTCCCTATTAGCTTTAAAAGGTTCCTTCATAACTACTGTTGCAAGAAGTCCTACTCATCTCGTATAATTTATATACCCATGATAACAATCTTCTTCTTCTTCCCAGCTTGTTCCAATTTTTATATGGGGTCGCGCGATAACAATGTGCGTCATTTACACTTTTGCTCCTAAATCTTCATAACACTAAATCTCATGAGTTTTCTTTTTGTAACTCTATCACATCAGAGAGAGAGAGAGAGAGAGAGAGAGAGAGAGAGAGAGAGAGAGAGAGAGAGATATAAACGAAATACAGTAATCACATTTCATTATATTCTTGAAGACGGGTAGCTGGTTACAACACGTACGCCATCATACAAAAGAAGGTAATGTGCACAGTATCTCTCTATCTATCTATCTACTTACATACATGTGAGTGCGCGTGCTTGGGCCCGCGAGCCATTTTCACGCCTTTGCTGACAGATCGCAATATATTTGGGATGAAACAACTAAATATTTTTCGCAAATATAATTCATTTATTTTCTCGCATAGCATGGCTTCCAAACAAAAATTAAAATGGTATATAATTTCGGTCTCCACATTTTAACACTAATCTAATTTTTTTTCAGAAAACGTACATGATCCTACGATTATAATTTTGAATACATCAACAAGGAACGCAAAGTTTAACTACGGAACTCTCTCTCTCTCTTCTCTTCTCTATAAATATAGATGTATAAGAGTTTAATCATACGGTGTTGTGAATGGATGCACGCAAAAGAGCTAATGCACCGTAAGAATGCCTTAAAACAATTACTGTCGTAGAATTTTTTCACTAGTATGAACTTTTCTACAGAGATACTCGGCAACGACGGACAATTTCAGGGTGTGAAGACGCAACCCCCGAAAACAATAAAAAAGAATTTCCAAAGGCTGAAAAAAAACCCAACCCCAGCACAGATACGTGGACCTGAATCTTGGCATTCAAATTAACATCCTAGTAGTTTAAGTAAAGTAACTTTCAGTTTTCTGTAAAAGGAAACTACTGAGATGGCCATTTGTCTGTCCGTCCGCACTTTTCTGTCCGCCATCAGACCTTAAAAACTACTGAAGCTAGAGGGCTGCAAATTGGTATGTTGATCATCTACCCTCCAATCATCAAACATTCCAATTGCAGCCCTCTAACCTCAGTAGTTATTTTATTTTATTTAAGGTTATAAGGTTAGCCATGGATCGTGCGTCTGGCACCGCTATAAGTGCCAACAACACAGGCAACCACTGGGCCCCGTGGCTGAAAGTTTCATAAGCTGCGGCTGAGTTTCATGGGCCGTGGCTGGGAGTTTCATACAGCATTATACGCTGTACAGAAAAATCGATTGCGCCCAAGACACTTCGGCGCATGTTTTTCTTGTTTTCATTAGGCGCGACTACGTTACACCTGACCTGACCAAAACAATACCCTTCTCGTAACTGAATCCCTCTTTGAGTAAAATGAAATAGAAACTAACGAAAGTAGACCTAAAGGTTTTCGAGGGTTCTCATCGCCATTTATTTCCAAACAGTCTTCTCTCATTAACGTTGGGTGCCCCCGTATTCAGATTCTCCATTTCCAGCGAGAGTAGCAACAGACACAGCGAAATGATAATGAGCCTTTTACCAAGGGAGCACTTTCTTAAATGAGCTTCTCCTGGCTGTCGTTCAGTTCAGAAAAGAAACTCAACGATACCATAATGGAACAAGATGCTCGATAAGCTTGGAAATCTTCGAGAAAACAAACAGAAAATATACGCGTATCTATCTATGTATCTATCTACATGTAGATAGATAGATACATAAATAAATAGATACGTGTATATTTTCTATTTATTTCATATATATATATATATATATATATATATATATATATATATATATATATATATATATATATATATATATATATATATATGAAACTGAGTGTGACATCTCATAGTCAACATCACTAGATATAAGGAAATGCAACCCGTGCAATGAACTCTCAACTTTTCGAGTCCATGTTATTTTTTTTTTTATTTAAGTTTTCCACTTAAATTTTTTGAGAATCAAACAAAACGGAAAGGAAGAGTTCCTCTTTTCTCCAGCCAAGAACAAAACTGCCTACATTCTCTACTCACACTGCACGCTGTAGCCTGACATGGCTGTTGAAAAAAGGTGAAAAAAAAAAACATTGACTTGAAAATATGAGGTGTAGGGAAGGGCTGGGGTGCAAGATCCTGAATATGGAAAAGTAAGATATTTGCGATTCTCTAAAGGCACTATTTAAGCATTGATGAGTATCTCAGCAAATGACATTTACACGTAAAAAAACCTAGTAATAAAACCCAGACAGAAAATTACGATTATGCAACATGATTTCGTAACAAATCTCTCATTCCCTTAACTGCGCGCGGTTACATTTCAATTGCGGCCCCATTAATTCAAAATAAATGTCCCCATGGGGATAACATGACTATGCACGCGTTCAAAATTACAGCAGCAACTGTGAATTATATTTTCTTCCTGGAACGCCTTAATTTCCTACATTCCTATTTTGCTTAGCGTATATCAGATGACTCAAAACACGTCACCTCTTCCAGAATTCATCCTTTTCCTTCAACAATAAAGAACTTGAAATGTTATTCTGTTCAATATCAGCCGACCTTTTTCTCGTTACACGATCGAGCATTACCGCCTACTCAATCCTAAGAGAGGAAGGATGGACGAGTACCCTCCGTTGAAAACCAATGTGCCTCACTTGACCTATGCAAGGAATTAACTACCTGATAGGTAGACGCCTGTGGTGGCCATAGCCCGGGATGAAAGGGTGCTTAAAGCAGACAACATCCTCCAAAAAGACATTCTGAGAACGGCAAAATTGCAACACATACTTTCTGATAAAACTCTACTCAATGGAAATATTGTCGAAGAAAACTTAACTGCCTCATTCTCTTTCTTCTATAAGCACAATTAGCGCCACTTTTTCTATCAGCTCATCGGGAGAGTTAATCCTTCCGTCAAGAGGCCTGGCAACACCCATCATCTTCTCATTTCTGCTCTATGGTAATCGGGAAGCCCCGAAATTCACGGTGAATCTTTTGTTTTTCTTCCTCTGGTACCAAATTTTGAAATTCCCTTAAACCTTAGGTTCTACCAGATTCTTTTAGTCTTTATCTTAAAAGTGGTAATTCACTCATTTCCTTGAATTTATAATAATAATAATAATAATAATAATAATAATAATAATAATAATAATAATAATAATAATAATAATAATTCTTACCGCTCTTTATAAGAATTCTTACCGCTCTTTAAAAGAGGGAACGAAAGAAAAACAGAGCGTACAGAAAAGCAAAAATAAGTACAAGTACCGTACTTGCAGGCACTTGACGTCTCGGCATCGTCCTGACATACCATCAGAATTTACAGCGCCGTTTCCCCGATTTTGTTACCAAATGATAAAAAATCTTTCTCGATGATGTGTCCAAAGAAATTCATTTTAACATAATTCGATTCAAAGTTTCTCAAACAAATAGCTATTAGAAAGAAAAAAAAAATCGACGAATACAGTAGCACGTTTTCGCTACATTTACGTTTACGGGCAGCGACAGATGTACGTAGAGTGATAAATAACTGAAAAAGGTAAAAGTGAAATTGTAACGTAAAGACCAAGAAGGGGATTTTAACTCAAAAAAAGAAGTAAGAAGGTGTAGCTGAAAGGACGAAGACGAACATAAGATTCAATTCCAGATCCAAGAATATTCCGAATACATCCAGATCGAAACGCCTAAGTTAGAGACGGATACAAATACGAAAAGATTTCAACAGATCTTAGAGAAATTCCAAATTCTGCTGAATTTTCTTGCCCAAACAACAATATCCGGCTGAGATGTCGCCTCCAACATCACTTTCGAAGGAGTTTTCAAGTTATAAACAAACTAACGTACAGACATATGAAATTCTTGAGAAGAAGATAACATGGCAATTTTTATAAATTCCAATCACAAAATTGTTTGCTCCACATGATAACGCAAGTCTAATGCACAGGTACAGAAAAATAAATCTTTTTATGAACAATTAATAACACGACTATAAATCTCCGATAATCCAGGGAGCAGTGATGATCAAATATGTCCTAAGAGACAGGTATGACCAGTTGCCGGGGTATCGCTGTGCTTCATCGAATCGAAAATAAACCCAAATTTGACCACTCTTGATTAAGCTTCAATGGCAACCTAGTATCACACAAATAAATGGATACTCTTCAAGGCAAAAAGAAAAAACACTAATTTTAGAGATTACTCCGTATTCCTGTGTCCCAACGTGGTATTTCTAGTTCACACACAAAAAAAAAAAAATCATACCGTTAAACAGTAAAACGATTTTACCTCTGAGCGTCGTGATGAACGACAACGATTAAAGTTGCCAACCAATATCAATCATGAATCTGAATTTGCTATTTCAATACACGAGTACGTTTGAAAGTAATATTTATGCCAGTATATAATGACAGAAGATTCATTTGGCAAAATTAGCAGGAGGCTCAATAAAAATAAGTAAATATCAACTATTTTGGGAGGTAGGCTTCAAAATGTATGGTTATCAAAAGGCCTACTGAAAAATTCCACTTAAGAAATGAAGACATATTCAAACAGCTTAAAACTATTTTGCGCGGTAAAAGAACATAACTATTTTGAACCTTCCATAGTGTGATTTTTCTCAGCTTAATTAAGAGACCAGTAAATTACTAGGAAAATATTATCCATCAACAACTAAAATTCACAAACGCGAAGCATGACTCGCCATTTTATCAATTCGTTCTCCTTCTCTAAACAAAAATAAAGTAGGCAGAAGTATTGAGAGTATAGTAAACAAAATTCAGAAAAATGACTGTCAGTGATCAAAGTATACTACACCAAAAGATGGCCATTAAAAGAACTTACTGACTGCCCATGGTTCTCAGTCCAATAATAATCAAATTTCGTGACCAACTCATTAGACATCATTCTCTATACAACCAGCTAACAACGACGGCGTCAGGAGCCCTTTAGAACGACGGTAATGGAAGGTGTTCGATGTCGCGTTCACCTACTTCACCTCACAGCCAACAGTAAAACTAAGAGATGAAAATTAGCTTTCTACACCGACTGGAAAAGAACGGAAGTAGATGGTTACCTGAAAAGGGAATTTTGCGTGTGTGTGTGTGTGTGTGTGTGTGTGTATATCGTGTTCTGATTCTTCTGCTAGTTAAACACTGCTCTAACAATTCTACTGTTATCCAAACAGTACTCACATTGTTATTGCCACCAGGATGACATTCCATGCACTGGCATTACTGAAACAAAATAAGAAAAAAATTTAATTGAAGCTCGAAACAAAAATATTCAGATAATAAAACTGTTTACAATTACTTATAACAGTAATAAACAAGAAGACTTTAGATCCAGTCTATATGATTACTATTAAAATCATCACTCATTTACCTAACTCATACAAACTCTTGAGACGCTTATGGGCAAAAGGTTCTGATTTAGAGTAACAAACTTTCGGAGGTAAAACTTAAAAATATTACTGATGTAACTAAGGGAATTAGAAAGTAAAAATAAAATTTACTTGATTCTACATTCCATCTGCTTGTGCTTGCAAGTCTCAAACTATCAGCACAATCGCATAATATCATACCGAGTTTACACAGGTGCCGGTGTAACATTTACTAAGGACTCCCTCAGATATTGCGCTCCGCAGTCAATATTGTACGTATATTTTCCACTCCCCAGTCGTTTTTATACATTTTTATCAACCCCCCCCCTGAATTATTTGCACTCCCCCCAGCCAACGTCGTGGGTAGTAAAAATATATAAATATTTCTTATACATTTTATTAACACACCCTCTGTATATTAGAAATATAAAAATATTTACATGTAAAACTGTCAGGACATACAGTGTGTGGAATAGAGCTACTTCTATTGATAATTTTTTTATTGATAAATCCTAAAAATAAATTGATAAATCCTTACAAAAGAACTACAAAGTAATCATACCATTATTACACTGTCATTGTAATTTGCTTTGTATTTTACCTGCCTTGCCTACGTTTCACTGACTTTGGAAACGGCCACAACATTGTTTTCCAAACACTCTATTAGATTTTGCCTCATCCTGGTATTGTCATATATAGGAATTGGATTCCCATCCTCCGGTAGGAATTCTGTTGCATTTGCAATTGTAAAGAGTCCACAATCATTCATATTTGGTTGCTGATCACAGTTAATGAGATACACTTCTAAGCACTCATCTTTGGCAAGATATTCATAGTGAGATTCAACTGCTTTTGTGCAGATTCAGTCAATTTGGGAGGGGGTCATACTATCTTCTATCTCTATCCTCATCCTGTACGTCGAAGATGTGAACCAGTGATTTCGATTTTCATCAAAATGAATCTATACAGTATTAAAACCAAATGAATCACACCCACTTGGCCTCTGTGCAAAAAGTGTTGTGTCCAGTCCTCCTGCTACAGGATACTGCTTACGAAGTAGAGTCTGTGCAGTATCAATAATCCTATCATTCAACCAATCATTATTAATAAGTATCTGCTTGTCATCCTCAGACAGTTCAAGAGAAGGAATCCACATTCGAGTAAGAATTTTTGCCTCTGCACTAGTATCTGGTTGTTCACTAACACTATCACTATTATTCCTTTGAACAAATGGTTTTAGATTACACAAGTTTTGTTTCTTTTTAAGCTCCACATTTGACGATGAAAGGACACTCGTCTTATTATCCAATAATTTTTCAATTTTGATGGGACCACTCCGTGGAAGGAAGCCTTACCGCCTTTCCTGTCAGCACGTTTAAGACCTCCAGGCTTGTAACTGAAAGCTGTTTTGTATCGTTGGTTGCAATTTTCTTGTTGTTTAGCTTGTGCTTTCTGAATATTAGCTGTGGCACTTACTTTGCACTGCTCACGAATCTCTTGCATAGCTTGTGCCACTTTCATTACATAATCTTCATCAAACTTATGCTGCCGACTGATTCTGTATTCCATACTTGACGTCCACAGGGAGTTTGGGTTCACAGTTATAAAGCAAGAAAAATGGAGAATCACCTGTTGACCTGTGAACAGCTGTTCTGTGAGAAAATAGCACCCCATTGATACGGGAAACCCAATTGTTATCACTTTCAAGTATTTTCAGTAATTTGTCCATTATTGTTCTATATATATTCTGTCGTTCCACAAGGCCATTTGCTTGAGGGTGGTAAGCACTAGTCACCTTTTGCTTCACCCCAGTAAGCTCATGCAGAGTTTCTGAAACATGGCTAACAAACTCCCATCCCTGATCATTAATTTATTAATCAAAACACGAATGCCTTGTTATAAGTTCATAGAGAAATTCAGCCACACTTGAAGCATCTTTCTGTTTCAGTGGTTTTGCTTCAGTCCCTTTCGAAAAATAGACAATAGCAACAACTAAGTATTTGTAGCCACTGATTTCTGGGAGCGTGCAAATGTCTATTGCAATCTGTTTCATGACCGTATCAGGAACAGGTACCGAGTGCAGCTTTGGTGCTTCATTCGATAGTCTGGGGTTTACTTTTTGACAGTGAGCACAAGATTTTATATGAGCAGACACAGGACCCACTTAGAGGAGGTCGGTTTTCTTTCTTTCTATCCCAGTTACCTGCTCCACACGGGTCAGTCTCAGCGATTCTGATTAAGACTATATTATTCTTTATTTTCTTTGTTAAATTTTTGTTCTATGATGTTAGGATAAAAGTTTTCCATCAGCGTATCCAAACCATATCTAAACATAGGGTAATGAAGAATGAGGAGGATGTTGGTCTTCATTGGATTTATCATGGACTTTTATAATCAATTAAAGATGTATTTGACACCAATTTTCTGTTTTAGACCAAGAGACTTAACAGTGATGGATACAAATAGATCATAATCGAGTATTGTATTATCTTTATTGACTGAATAATGTTCCATTTATAGCAATGAACAGTCAAAATACAAGAGGCATGATACATACAGACATAATACACATATATACATATATATATATATATATATATATATATATATATATATATATATATATATATATATATATATATATATATATATATATATATATATATATATAATGGAGCTATGGAAAACATTCTGCTTTCTATCCATTTATTAAAATGCCGACGTTTTGTATCGCTTGATACAGCTTCCAGGCTGAAACAGCGATTAAAATAGATAAGATATATACATAGTACATATCTATTTACACCATATTAGCGGTTAAAAACCAGAACAAGGGGAAAAACCAACAGCAGCGGCAAGAAGCGCAAAACACCTACCTACAATGGTAGCGTAAACCAGACTTAACAAGAAATGGAGGGGGGGGGGAGGGAGCACAGACACAGAGGCTACAAACAAGAACAAACTATGCAATGAACAGTTGGGTTGATGCTGATTGGTGATTGAGGGGAGAGACCGTCAATTTGATCATTATAGATTCAAGGGTGGTCAGTTCCTCCATACTTCGTGTTCTTCCCACAATACTAAAGCCCTTGGCGTCTATATGTGTTTGCAAGTCTTGCTATGGTTTCTCACATTCGACTGATCAGGATTAGATAGTCGACTACCTGTTCTATAGCTAATCCCCTGGTGAGAGGAGGTTCGGATCTTTAGCAGCTTTTCCATAGCTCCATTATGTCTACTATTTGAGTGCCTGCTCCTGCCTTATATATATATATATATATATATATATATATATATATATATATATATATATATATATATATATATATATATATATATATATATATATATATATATATATATATATATATATATATATATATATATATATATAATATATATATAATATATATATATATATATATATATATATATATATATATATATATATATATATATATATATATACACACAATACAAAATATATACAGATATGCTGTAGCCCTATATACTGTAGTACACAATAAATAGTACACAATAAATACAGAACTGAGGTATAAATGCTACATATTAAGCTTCATTTTCTTTCTTTCTTGTCATCTGTCAGATTTGTTTTTCACCCTTTTACTGAGTCTAATGGAGTTGTTAAGGTGGCGTACTCTAAAAATTATAGATATTTTGGCAAAAAATTTATACACCTCCTCAGGAGTCTCCATTCCAAAGTCTCACTTATTTTCCAAGTTCTTCCTCGAATGTCTTTAAACAGTTTCTTCCCTCACGAAGACCTTGCCCGTGAATTGCATTAAATGCCTCTCTTGGCTTAATTAACTGTTGGAAGAACTCTTTAGACGCAAAATGCAATTTGCCTCTACATTTAAATTCAATCCAAGTTTTGTCTGCTAAAGCGTCATCATCATTAGTTTCTTGATTGCCCAAGTGAGGGTACTTCGTGGAAAATTTTCTGACTATATGGCTTCTTCTTCTATAACGGTACTGACACTTTTTTCCATGCTGGCATCATCAACTGCCATGTCTTCTTGCATTGAAAACTCAAAGCCATTTTCATGATCAAGCACCAAATCCTTAAACAAAAGCTTGTCAAACACACTTCTAATGACAGCGCCCTTTCTTTGGCCTGTTTATTTTTGTCATTTGCCGATATATTTGCCAATATATCCTGATCGTTACGCTTTTCATTAGTGTTAGTCTTTTCACTCATAATGTCAGTATTTTTGCCCCACAGTAGTGTCATCATTCTATACTTAAACTCCACAGGATTTGGATGGTCACATGGACCATTCATCTGTCTTATGCAGCCAAAGAAATATTCCAGGCAGTCCTGGTTTTGCCTTTGAGTTAGAATATAGCTAATGCCGAAATTGTTTTTCAGCATATTGAAAAGTCCAATCACTGACTTTGAGAAAGTATAACCCCTTTCTGGAATCTATATACACAGCGAGTTTTCAGAGATTTTACTCTCATTTTACTCATGCAATCTATCACTTTATTAAGCACACTTGTTTGTCACTCTATGTGTATTCCAAATCCACTGCGCATTTGCAAGTCCCCAAACATACGATTTGAGTTCATGACATCAAACCAGTCATTTACGAGTGATATGAAGTCTGATGTTGCTTTCCAGTTTTCTGATTGCAATAGACCTTTTTCACCAAGATACGTAAGAGCATCGGTACATGATTTTGACAGTAACTACACAGCATATTTGACTCTTTGACTTTGTTGTCCACTTACACATAAATGTATTTCATTCACTTTATAGGCTAATCCATATTCTGATTTACTAGCATTAATCATTTCACGAATGCTAGAATCAGAAATACACTCCTCATTTTCTAAATAATGACCAGAATCAAGTAAGTTATTCCTTATAGCCTAAGTTTTATTAGGTGTGGAACATCAGCAAAGACGAAAATTTGCCTGTCAGCAGCAGGGTTCTTAAAAGAAATTTTATCATTCAGGGGATCAGTACCCAGCTCATTCCACATCCTTATGTTTAAAAATCCCATATCACTGACCACTGCAACAACCATAACACCTATTGCCTCCACATTCATTATTACAGATAACAAAATCTTAGCCACTTGTGACTGATCGAAGTCATAATATATTGGTTGCTTCCAATGTGCAATAAGTCCTCGTAACATAACAACCGTTGCTTTGTCATGAGGTCCATAGAGGACAGCATTTCCCCTATCTATACAATATTCACTACTTACACACATCTCATCAATGCTCAAAACTGCAAGCCTTTCACTCTGAGAAAATGTGTCCACTTTTGCACTCAATGAAGATAGCAATGAAGCTCAAATTCCTGGCTCACAGCAAAGTTTGAGAGATCTGTCTTTCAAAGCACTTGCACAAGGAAGAGGAAATCCCTTTTTAACACTTAAATATTTGTAACACTTTGGACTTTGACTTCTTAGTGTCAAGGCAGCGGCAATATCTTCATTGCTCCATTCACTAACCTTTTCTTCGGTTATAATAGCTTTTATCTGAGTCTTACTGAACAATGGACTTAAGATACTTTCAGTTCTTTTTGTCACCACATTTCTGATAATTTGCACAATGTTTTCTCGTAATCCAGTGATTTCCCTTCTAAGCAATAAATTTTATTCTTTCAATTTCTTCACTTTCTCCCTAAGCTGTTGCAACTCTCTTTTCTCTCCTCTGCAATTACCACAAAAATCACTTCGGAAATAGAAGATTCATCAGCATTATTTCCACGGCACTCAATTGCTGTTTGAGTTGCAATATCAGTCGTTACCACACCACTGCAGTCTTCAATGCTCATTTGACAAAATTCTAGAAGTGAGTCAGGTCAGCAGCCAGGACACACGTGTGGCTCAGGACACAACCCCAGGTCGGTGAGTCATCGATAATCCCCTGTCTGGCCGACCTCCTCAAAGTGGGTCCTGAGCAGACACATCAGCTTCAACAGAGCGCCAATAAAAGCGCTCAGTGTCTAAAGAAATTGCAGCTGCAATTCCATGATGTGCACGTAAACTTTTAGACCCCTGGGTTTCACCAAATCCTTCATGAATTTCCTGAAGAACACACTTCACTTCTTGTTTGTTCTACAAAACTTGCACTTTCAGTGGGTCACCATTTTTCTGCTTTCTATTGTACTATAATTTGTTATCGATAATGCAAAATGGTTTACAAGAACGTCGAAAACTAGCTTTTTTTTTCCTTTATCAGGTAAACCATTAGGACGTGTATGGCTGCTTATAAAGGTAAAAATGTCTTGAAATGCAAAGTGCTTGCTGTAGTGTAAATCCATGGCAGCTGCGACTAGGCCAGAGTGAGAAGAGTGCACTCAGTTAGTGCTGGCAGGAGTCGACTTTAACTTTTAATCTAAATGAAAACGTTTCATTCATAACAGCTCTTTCGATAATCTTCTCTGTCTGTATGCAGTTATATAACAACCAAGTATTTATACAATAATCTGCAGTTAAATAATTATATGATTATTTTATGGTATGCGTCTTCAAAATATTCGAAATGAGGTCAAGGCAGGTAAGAGAGTGCATATTACACGTATAATATACACAGGGAGGGGAGCACATATTATTCAGAGGGAGTGTATATTACACATATAATATACACTTGGGGAATGTTATTTTTATGTATAATAATGACTGGGGAGTGCAAATTATACGTATAAAAAAAGACTAGGTAGTGATAATTCAGGGGAGTGCATATTAGACGTGACACCAGTATAAATGAATGTATTAATGCACAGTAGATTATATGAATAATACACACACACCAATATATATATATATATATATATATATATATATATATATATATATATATATATATATATATATATTGTATATAGTAGAGTATTAAAGCCAATTAAGCAATCCAATAAAAGCACTTGATATTTTTTGAACGCCATGTTTACTTGACCTTGCATCAACACTCAGGTAAGGCTATATCAGTGTAAATTCCTATTACTCTCATTTACACTTTACAAACACCCCTAATAAAGCTACAGCAAACTTCACAATACTAATGATAATAATGATGATTATTATTATTTGCCTCTGAAAAGTCTCGTACAAAGTCAATGGGAGTTCTTGTCTTCGCTGGTTCGAGCCCACGAGACGACGAACTTATTATCAACTAAAAAATTCCCCTTCGGTAACATATATGAAAATATATTATTTCCGAGGTAGAGCGAATTGGATATTAAAGGACGTTTGTAGCTTACTGATTGAATATGAATCACGGTGATGTGATAAAAAAGTCATAATATGGCTGCATGCGACAAACGCACTACGTGGTTAGCATGGCAGAGGTGGGTGAATATCGTCTCCAAATACAAACACCTGAGTTCGATGGGCGATTTGTATATGGGAAGACGATATCCACTTATACCTGACTTGCTGGCCGCGTGGGTTATCGTAGTCCTGAGTTCTTGTCTTCGCTGCTTCAAGCCCATGAGACGACGAACTTATTATTAACTAAAATTCCCTTCGGTAACATATATGTAAATATATTATTTCCGAGGTAGAGCGAATTGGATATTAAAGGACGTTTGTAGCTTACTGATTGAATATGAATCACGGTGATGTGATAAAAAAAGTCATAATATGTCTGCATGCGACAAAAGCACTACGTGGTTAGCATGGCAGAGGTGGGTGAATATCGTCTCCAAATACAAACACCTGAGTTCGATGGGCGATTTGTATATGGGAAGACGATATCCACTTATACCTCACTTGCTGGCCGCGTGGGTTATCGTAGTCCTGAGTTCTTGTCTTCGCTGCTTCAAGCCCATGAGACGACGAACTTATTATTAACTAAAAAATTCCCCTTCGGTAACATATATGTAAATATATTATTTCCGAGGTAGAGCGAATTGGATATTAAAGGACGTTTGTAGCTTACTGATTGAATATGAATCACGGTGATGTGATAAAAAAAAGTCATAATATGGCTGCGTGCGACAAACGCACTGCGTGGTTAGCATGGCAGAGGTGGGTGAATATCGTCTCCAAATACAAACACCTGAGTTCGACAGGCGATTTGTATATGGGAAGACAATATCCACTTTTACCTCACTTGCTGGCCGCGTGGGTTATCGTAGTCCTTAGTTCTTGTCTTCGCTGGTTCGAGCCCACGAGACGACGAACTTATTATTAACTAAAAAATTCCCCTTCGGTAACATATATGAATATATATTATTTCTGAGGTAGAGCGAATTGGATATTAAAGGACGTTTGTAGCTTACTGACTGAATATGAATCACGGTGATGTGATAAAAAAAGTCATAATATGGCTGAGTGCGACAAACGCACTACGTGGTTAGCATGGCAGAGGTGGGTGAATATAGTCTGCAAATACAAACACCTGAGTTCGACGGGCGATTTGTATATGGGAGGACGATATCCACTTATACATCACTTGCTGGCCGCGTGGGTTATCGTAGTCCTGAGTTCTTGTCTTCGCTGGTTCGAGCCCACGAGACGACGAACTTATTATCAACTAAAAATTCCCCTTCGGTAACATATATGAAAATATATTATTTTTCGAGGTAGAGCGAATTGGATATTAAAGGATGTTTGTAGCTTACTGATTGAATATGAATCACGGGGATGTGATAAAAAAGTCAT
>NC_089752.1:41963861-42026361 GCF_040412425.1 Macrobrachium rosenbergii | reverse complement strand
CCACTCGTGGGAACAGCTTCGGTAATTATGTTCCCAGGAAAAAATTTTTACAATTGGATTTCGAAGGATTAGGTGCGAAGACATTATGAAATATTAACAACTAATACATCTACAAGTAATTTGCAATATATATAGCTACTATAGGAATTAATAAGTCAAATAAAATAGCGAGTGGGATTTTTCAGTTTTAAAGAGCTATCGTAACAACAGGACTGCGGGTATATTCATAATCGTTCTCCCATTTTGTCATTTCTAAACTACATATCATATTATTACCACATTAATTACTAACTGTATGACACACACACACACACACACACACATATATATATATATATATATATATATATATATATATATATATATATATATATATATATATATATATATATCATACTGAAAGAGAGAACGATAAATAATTTTGTATTATTTACTTACCCGTTTTAATATAAATTTCACTCCATGTACCGATGGCAAATTCACTGGCAGTATGTACTCTTTCCTTTATTTATATTACGCAGCGTTTATCACAAATTTGTTCGTCCTTCATCGAAAATTTTCGACGAGGCTTGATGTTTTGCGTGAAAGTTCCTTCATTTAAATGTAATGCATGATCAACCATGCATTTATGTACATGAAAATAATCATAGGCTTCTATGTCTAAAAATTGCAATCATCACCAGTTTTATATGTTGCTGTTCTTCGTGATTTGTTACTTTTTACTCTCAGGAAAATCATCGCTGTCTTCAAGCCCGCATAAAGTTAAAAACGTAATATAAGACATGTCGATTCTCTTGTGACACCAAATTAATAAATAAATACGTAAATAAATGACACTGGCATGCAAGATATCAGAAATTGATATGAATATTCACTGGATAAAAAACTCATCGGTAAGAGTCAGGGGAACGCGAGAAATGACAAATGTCGATACAGAAGTGTTTAAAACGGCAGAGTTCGTGATAAGATTAGAGAACTGACAACTCAAAAATAAAGGACGGATAATTAGCACCGTAAAAAAAATAACCTTCAACAAATGAAGCACACTAATTATACATAAGAACATAACCAGTGTCAATCTACGGTATACCGATGAAAGCCGGGATTAAGTATCAAACTACGAACAACGTTAACCAGCGTGATATCGCAGAGGTCTTCTCTGTAGGTGTCAGCATAAATTCAGTTGGAGAACATCCTGGTCCCTTAAAGGAGAAGACGGAAGAGTAAAAGAAAGTGAATGCAAATGGAAAAGGTGGTTGTAATTCTCTCCATTCTATCAACGCAGGTAACTGTCTTTAATTAGAATCATAATTTCAAACAAATCATACAAAGTAAAATTAGAATATAGTAAATTTCGCAGGGAAGTGGCCCCTTTCCCATTTATTGCCCATTTGAAGCGTACTAAAGCCCCTTCTCATAAATTTGTCATATCTGTTATACCAATAAAAGGATTAACTTCATCAGCCAAAGGCAAAGGTAAGAACATACGTTATGTTATTCCTCTTTTGAACCTGTTATTCGGACAGACACATTTATAACTACAGATAAGGAGGAAAGGGAGGAGGAGGAGGGGTAGGAGAGGGAGGAGGTGGAGAATAGTCCTGTCCTCTAACTAGATATTGGCTTTGAGGTTTGACCTGTCTTTGTTGTTAGTGGAAATTGGAAGGGAGATTGTGTCGAATTTTACTGAAGAAAGAGAGAGAGAGAGAGAGAGAGAGAGAGAGAGAGAGAGAGAGAGAGAGAGAGAGAGAGAGAGAGAGAGAGAGAGAGAGAGAGAGAGAGAGGTTAGAATCGAAGCTACTTAATCAGTGAACCTGAGACGGAAAAGAACTCCCTGGCGTAAGCGAAATATAACAAGGCATGCACATACACACACACACGTATATATATATATATATATATATATATATATATATATATATATATATATATATATATATATATATATACATACATACACACACACACACATATATATATATATATATATATATATATATATATATATATATATATATATATATATATATATATATATATATATATATATATATACATACATATACATATATATATATATATATATATATATATATATATATATATATATATATATATATATATATATATATATATATATATATATATGTGTGTGTGTGTGTGTGTGTGTGTGTGTGTGTGAGTAAATATATTATATGTATATATACATATATATACAGTTTCGTTTTAACATGCTTTTTTCCATTTTTATATGGGGTAAGCACGATGCCTTCTTTTGAAGGACTTTGATTTGGCGGTGGGGTAGGCCGTAGCCTCGATCGGCGCCCTGCCTGAGATCGCTTAGACCCGGTAACGAATGTGTACATGTATTGTACCAAATCCCCAGCTCCCTTTCTCCCAGCAGCGAGGAGAACTGGGCAGTTTGGTCGACAGTTCGAGACGTGTGAGGTGTCTGTTATGTTTTTAGATGATGTTGGAGTGGCTTTGTTTATGTGTGTGTTAGTCTGTAACACCCATTTGCTTTCAGCAAACCTATTCGTTGATTCCATATGTAATCCCGGGGTGTAAGTGTCCGCCTTCTCTGACCGGTCGGCTGCGGGGATTGAACCCTCACCACAGACCTATGTGAAGTCTGAGGTTGCTGCTCTACCAACCGAGCCATCGAGGCTCCATACATATATATACAGTATATACATATATATAATGAGACATGGGGTACAATAGGGAATAAAAATATGCAAAAGATACACGTCCACAAATTTCAGGGAGGACACGAAAAGCGTAAAGCAGAACACGCTAACTACTCAGAACTTAACAGCGAAGTTAGACGATGACCATTAAGAGATGAGAAAACGTTTGGACCAACGGGTTGATGATGCTGATAATGTCATGTGTTCAGGAACTGCCCCACTGAATTGATAACGAAAAATCTATGGGTGAAACGAAAAAGGAAAAACACTTGTTAAAAAGATGGACAGGTTATCAATAACATCAAAAACATAGACAATGCTAGACGAAACATAAAGGGATAGTTTGACTGACTTACCAAAAGCTGACGAATACCTGAATGTGCTCATGAATGAATTCACAGTTTTACACTGAAACCAATAATTAGGAAACCCAGATGGAAAAACTAGGCTATGGTGGAGTCATTGCGAACATTATTTTACATGAAACTTAAACGAAACCTCTTATACTAATTAAATTTTTGCAGAATGGTAAATGAAAACATCAAGGCTGATGATAGGGAATTGAAAGCCTTAGATAAGGTACCAAAGAAAGGCGTTGTACTTCCGTCAGCGGTGATGATAATATTTAGTATGCTTATTCTCAATAAGCTTGGGAAAAAACTTGATGAATAGCTTACAGAAGTACAAGCTGGTTTTAGAAAAGGCAAGAGTTGCACAGGTCAAGCATGTATGATAAAATGTATTGTGCAGCAGTGTCTAGAGTTTAAAAACCCCCTTCTAACGGCTTTTGTTGATCACGAGAAGGCATCTGACAGCGTCCAAAGGCCAATATTTTATGGAAGGGCTTGTGCCAACTTGGCATTCCATTTGGATATACAAAGGCTGTTGAAATTATCATATACGAAGAGCAAGCATGTTGATGATATCTTGTAAAGTGATTTGCAGTAGGCAAATAAGCTGAGTTCCACAAGGCAAAGTTAATTCAATTTTGCTGTTTGGCTTTGCTTTTTATACTAAATAAAAAAATGGTCGGAGATGGAAGCGAAAGCCAAGACTGCAGTAACGATAAAAGTTTGTGATACTTGGAATATCCAGAATGTGCCGTTTGAATAAGCAGAATATCGTATCAACAGAGATGGGACTCAAATCAATCTAAGAGAAACGGAAGTAATGAGGACAGAATATGCACAAAAGGGTGAAATAATATTAAACAGAGAAGGGTTTAATGAGTCTGAATCTTTCAAATATTCAATAAATAAGAACATCCAATAGATTTTCTCTTCAGCTGAAAATTAGTGACAGACTATGAATGGAAATCAAACAAAAGCAAGCTGAATAATATTTGAAACTAAAACAGACAGATTAATGGATACATAATAAAATTGTAAATAAAACTAGTACGGTCCGTATTGCTATACGGGCATGAATGATCGTATTACATTGAGAATATATCAACAGAATTTTTTCCGGTTTTAGAAAAAAGTTCTAAGAAGATTATTATGAGTCAGATGGGCTGAACATACCTGGAAATGATACCATAAAGGGATTTACTGAAGTTCCATTTATATATATATATATATATATATATATATATATATATATATATATATATATATATATATATATATATATATATATATATATGAGGTAATAATGAAAGGAAGATGGCTTGGATGTTCGTTGCATAACCCCAAGGAGAATAGTAAATGATAACGTCAACTGGGTTCCTGTGGGCACCACAAAAGTTGAAAGAATAAGAACTAATTGGCTCAGAACGATGAGAAGAGACTGAAAATCTGTGGAAGATAAAGTTTAAGACATGCATGGCGGAATTTCACGGAAGCCTTTTTACATCACGGAGCACTGTATGCGATGATGATTATGATTTTACATACATACATACATGTTACACACACACATAATATATATATATATATATATATATATATATATATATATATATATATATATATATATATATATATATATATATATATATATATATATATATATATATATATATATATATATATATATATATACACATATTAGCTGACCAAACCGGCGGTGCCCAGGAAAACTCTGAATGACAACCAATAAACTCTCTCTCTCCCTCATTCTTTCACTCTTTCTCCTCCCAAAGCCCCTCTACTCTCTCTCTCACTTCCTATCCCTCTCACTCTCACTCTCTCCCTTTCCTGTTATGATAGCTGCTTCAGTTACATTGCCCAGCATTTTTGACATTTTATATTCCACCCCTTCTCACCCCCATTCCTGCTGGGGCTGAGCTTGGACTTAAAGGGTATCAGGAGTGTCAGTTTTCATCTCAGCAACCTCAAAAGCTACGGATTAGACACTAATATCTGTCATTTTCGGTTATTTTTACATTCACACCCTTCCCACCCCTTCTCACCCCACCTTTCTATCGGGACTGAACTTGGACTTAAAGGGCATCAGGAGTATCACTATTCATCTCAAACACTATAGATTAGACACTAATATCTGTCTTTTTCGGTTATTTTTACATCAGCCCCCTTCATCGCCCCTTCTCACCCCCCATCCTTTCAGGGCTGAACTTGGACTTCAGGGGCATCGGGAGTGTCACTATTCATCTCAGCGATCTTGAAAACTATGAATTAGACTTTACTATCTGTCGTTTTTGGTTATTTTTACATGTCACCCTTCCCCCCTCCTTTTTGAGATAGTAAGTCATACATATACCAAGTTTGGTTGAAATTTCTCAATGCTTTTCAGATTTATGCTGGAACATAATATAACACACACATACATACATACATCTATCCATATATATATATATATATATATATATATATATATATATATATATATATATATATATATATATATATATATATATATATGATAGATGTATGTATGTATGTGTGTGTGTGTATGTTCCAGCATAAATCTGATATATATATATATATATATATATATATATATATATATAGTGTGTGTACGTATGCAAATGTAAGTGTGCTGTACAGGATAAATTGATTACCAATAACGTATACAATAACGACGAAAAGGTAAGTGTCGAAAAGAAGCATGTATTAAAGGCAATAGCATATAAATGTTGTACGATGGTTTACCTCTTCCGGAATGGCCAATGCACTGAAATGGGAGGCAAACGAGACAATGCTAGGAGAGTAGGACCGAACGCCGGCACCGAAAGAAAAGCAGAAATACGTTTATTTATATGTTAATAAATACACATCCATTTAACTATGATTATACGTATAAAAAAATGAAATAGTTCAGGAAATGCACTGAAAAACCTCCGAAGGCAATCTGACAAAGAGGTTAAAAATATTGATCAGCCACTTATCTGTTAAGAAGGTCGAAGAACATTTTGATATATGAAATATGTAAGAGGAATTCACACTTTCTAATACTTTGAAGAAACAATAAAGTCTACATTTTGGAAAGAAATAACAGAAACTGTAAAACATATAACAGATCTAAAGAGTTATGGACAGACACTTGTTTATCATAGACTGTATTTACTGAATTTTGTATTGTTTTTACTGCTTGAATTATGGACTTGAATTGAATTTTTCTCCACCATACTTCTTTTCCCATTTTTAAAGGGGCGACACCAGACTGATAGGAATTCCAGTTATCATCAAAAGAACTGGATATCTATAGTTCATATAGAATATAGAATTCAGGCCGCAGGCCAAGCGCTGGGACCTATGAGGTCTTATAGCGCTGAAAGGGAAATTGACAGTAAGAAGGTAGGAGGAAAACCTCACACTTGCACTATGAAGCAACTGTTGAAAGAGCATATGAACGGAGGTGCAGTAAAGGGAATGAAAGAGGTTGCAGCTTGGGGCCGAAAGGGACGCTGCAAAGAACCTTAAGTAATACCTACAGTGCACTGCATGAGGTGCACTGACGGTACTACCACCCTACGGGGCATAGCTCATGTAGTGTTTCCGGTTTGTGGATGTTTGTTACTTTAACTACCGGCAAGAAACAGAAGTTGACTGACTACATCTAATCACTGATTTACCACAAAGCAGAAGTATCTTACTAATTGTGCCTCCAAGTATAGGCAAATACAAGGAATGTGATAAAAATTAAATCATTACAACAGTTTGTAATGCTGATGAATTTCGTGAATGCCATTAGTCACACTACCGTACGATGTTTTACTTGGACCACTGCCAAAGATGTACCATCATACGTAAATGGAAGTGTGGGATATCTACTGGAATTTAACTGTTCACTAACTTGGCCTCTGTGCTTTACAGCTCTTTTGCAATATTGTTACAAGAGATGCTTGGAATATAAAGGGTCAAGTATACGAGGTATGTTCAATAAGTAATGAGAAAATGTCAGGAGAGACACTATTTTCATAAGCTTACAAAACTTTGTCTCCTTCAAAATAATTGCCTCTCGCAGCTACACACTTCTGCATGCGTATCTCCCAATCTAGGAAAACCTGCTCAAAGTCCTTTTTCAGTAGTCCCTTCAGGCAACTTTCCGATGCCTCTTTCAGCTCCTCTGTTGACTGGAATCTGGTTCCCCTGAGGCTGTCTTTCATGCGTGGGAACAGGAAGAAGTCGCAAGGGGCTAGGTCAGGGCTTTAGGGTGGGTGTTGTACCACTTTCATTCCCCTGTCGGCCATCCAGGTGGTCACCAGTGTTGACTTGTGGCATGGGGCATTGTCCTGGTGGAACTACCACTGACCACTCCTCCATTCCTCTTCGGTCAGAACAGTCTCTACTGTGCCAATACTAATACCAACAGCTTCAGACAGCATCCTCACAGATATTCGACGGTCTTGCATCACTAACCTTTGCACTTCCTCAGTGTTTTCCTCCTTGTGTGCACTTTTCGGTGCTCCAGATCTGGGTTCATCCTCAACCTGTTCATTTCCGTCAGAAAATCTGTTAAACCACCGATAGAAACTTGCTTGGCTCATCTGTTCATCCCCATAGGCCTCCTTTAACATTCCATAAGCTTCTCGTTTGGTTTTCTTAAGTTTAACACAAAATTTGATGGCGTAACATTGCTCCATGTTTCCCTGCAAGTGTTCACAGATCGGCAAACCGGATCAGATTGGTTCCACCACATTCACTGCTGCACTCAGACCTACAAATATAGAAAGTTGCCAGTTTGTCATTTCATAGAATATATGTATGTGTACTTCACCATGAAGTAGTATTTTGATCAAATCATATTTAGTGTCTCGCCTGGCATTTTCTCATTACTTATTGAACATACCTCGTATATTCGGGAGGTACTGTAGAAAGGTGGCGAAGAAGGGAAGGAGCTAATGAGAAAATGGTCGGAGGGAAAGTTGCTTGAAATCCTTCCCAAATGTTGCAGAAAGCAATAAATGTGTCCCAACGGTCAAACTAGAGTGGGAAATAGGTTCCCAAACAATGTCTCTCTTGCCAATAGGATGATGACAGTTTGACATGTATGGGAAGCAATTAAGGGGGTGGGTACTCGATTAGAGATGTAGTGGGGCACGGAATAATGGGATGAGGAGAAACTGGAGACTGGAATAGAGACCTCTGAGAGGGATAGAGGGAACAAAAACTAGTAAATAAAATGTAGTATCATGAAAACAGTCCAATAATAACAGAGCCTAAAATACTGGCAGGATTAAGTGAAAATGTGGCCAAGGACGAAGCAACGATCATTTCGAAGCTATGTACCCAGTAAGGAGAAGCATCTCTTTATGTTCCTGAGATATTCGTTATAATGCAAGCCTTCAGTTCGATTTTCTCAGGAAGAGTCGGAGGACAAAGGTAAGTTAAATATATCTTAGTTTAACCAGCTCTCCTAGGGCTGACCCGAAGAATTAGATTTGTTTTACGTGGCTAAGAACCAATTGGTTACCTAGCAACGGGTCCTACAACTTATTGTGGAATCCGAACCACATTATAACGAGAAATGAATTCCAATCACCAGAAATAAATTTCTCTAATTCATTGGCAGGTCGGAGAATCGAACGCGGCCCCAGCAGAGTGCTAGTCGAGAATGATACTAACCCGGCCAGTGAGGAACAGCCACTGGCAATGCTTACAAGTAAAAAGTGCGCAAAAATTTCTTCGGCGCAATTAGGTTTTCCGTACAGCGTGTAATGCTGTATGAAACTCTCAGCCGCGGCCCGGTGGTGGCCTGTGTCCTTGGAACCTATAGCGGTGTCAGATGTACGATCACGATTAATTTTAACCTTTAATAATATGTAGACTACTGAGGCTAGCTGCAATTTGGTAAGCTTGATGGTTGGAGGGTGGGTGATCAACATACCAGTTTGTAGCTTTCTAGCCTCAGTAGTTTTTAAGATCTGAAGGCGGACAGACAAATAGCCATCTCAATATTTTTCTTTTACAGAAAACTAAAAAAGTCTTTTAGTAATGGTAAATTTCAAGAAAAGTCTTAGTTAGGCTTGATTTATTTTTCTTACTCCCTAGCAGTATCATATTAAATGTAAGAAAGTTTAGAAAAACTTGACACAAACGAGAATTCTTAGCATAAAAACGGAGAAGAAATAATCCCATCACACGAAACTGAGAAACAATTGCAATATCCATAAATGAGGAAAAAGGCAAAATAAAAGTTGCCTTCGACAACGAAGCAATTTCCGAGACTGGCCTTTTCCAAACTTTGTCTAAGTGTCTGCGTTCGTGTTTCTTCTGGTCCATAAAATGAAAATAAATAAGCGCATAAACGATCACCGAAAATTTAGTCATGAAAATACGAGACCCTACGGAATACCAAGATGAAAAAACTCTTTCCGCAAAAAGGCCTGATGGACTGATGACCTTTCAAGTTCGTGGACTTTCAGAACCACTTTCCCGATGCAGAACGGATCCACATGAACGAAAATATACAAGACAAAAAGAAAACACGAAACCGAATTTGCCATAGCAAAGACGATTTCATTTGGTTCCATTTTCTCCCTTGTTTTTGAATCTAGATTACCCTCACTGATACTAAATTCTCCAACAATTTCTTTTATTCATGAAATCATGCGTTGACTTAGTTATTATCGGAATACATAGAGAGAGAAAAAGTAAGTATATCTTAGTTTAACCAGACCACTGAGCTGAGAGAGAGAGAGAGAGAGAGAGAGAGAGAGAGAGAGAGAGAGAGAGAGAGAGAGAGAGAGAGAGAGTTCTATTTTTAAATGGGATCAAAAGCTTTTCCCGTATCACCCATAGTAATCATTGTATTATTCCTTGGAAGATCATTTACATAAATTAATGAATTCATCGAAGCACTGTATTATTCCTTGGAAGATCATTTACATGGATTAATGAATTCATCGAAAAATGGGTTATGGGAGTTAAAGAAAAATACAAAACAATTCCATAACAAAAATTCAGAATGAAAACAGCAGAAGGGAAGTTTTGCAGAAGAACAATGCATTGCCAGATGGAGTTTTATGACAATGATTAGAAGAGCAGCTACCGAGCATTATATATGTTACAGTCAATCTCTAAATCCAGACAATTTGTAAAGTGACTGATTATTTCAGGTAATTTGTGAACTGCCTAGTTCACCCAGTCATTTTATAAATCAGCTGAAAATCGCAGACAATTTACAAAGTGACTAAAATTTTGATAGATTTTCTTGGCATAATGACTGAAATGATCCTGTGTGTGTGTGTGTGTGACATATTGACTCATATGAAGTAATGACCTGAGGAACCTGAGGAAATGATCATTGTGTGTGTGTTTTAACTAGCTGTTACCCTCTCACTGCCATTTTCACAGTCAGTGTGTGTGTGTGTGTGACACTGACCAGTACAGGCAAAGGGTACAGGCGTCTGCGGGCTGAACAGCTAATCAGAGCAGTTATTTGCGGAACCTATGGCGTGTTCCCAAGAAGAAAATTTCTACGAGAAAGTGATGTTGAAGAAGAACTCTGATTCAAAGTCATTAATACTAACTAAAATTGAGTACTACAATCTGATAGAGGAACTCAGAGTTGCATCAAGTGCAAAAAACAAATCAAATCGGAAAAGTAATTAATGGTGATAGACTTGTCATGTGGTTTGGAATTTAACCAAATTATTTAAATATCAGCTACATTTTTTAACATTTTATTTATTTATTTATTTATTTATTTTTTGCATCTCTACCTGGCTGAGCGAAGTCCTCTGGCGAGTCATTTGGAGGAGCAGAACATTCAGGTGAATCGTCTGGAGGGTTCGTGAACTCGGGTGATTCGTCTGGCCGAGTAGAGTCAGAGGAGAAACTGTAAGCTCCAAGTAAATCCTCTTCAGTGATCATTGTCTTCAAAACTTCTTCTGGAAGTGCGGTTGAACGTAGACCTACTCTGGCGTCAACACCAAAGAGTGCTTTGTATGGAGATTGTTTGATTCCAGAATGGTAACTGGAGTTCTTTTGGAAGTGCACAAACCTGAGTCCCATGGGCCAGTCAGTTGTATCATTATCCTCTAACCATGAAATAAGCATGTCTTTTATATCACAGTTAAGGCGTTCAACAGATCCCTGGCTCTGTGGATGCCTTGGTTTACCATGAACAATCAACAGGTCTGGCCAAAGAAGTTTGAGTTTCGAAATTACCGATGCTGTAAATTCACTACCATTATCACTCTGAAGAATTTGAGGGGCTCCGAATATTAAAAATATGTCCATTAGCTGGAAAGCAACCTCAGCGGCTCTTTTTGAAGTTAAGGGGCGCAATATGCAATACTTTGTTAGATGATCTTGGTACACCATTATCCACTTATACTTTCCTTTGGCGCAAGACTGCATGTCAACAAGGTCCGCCTGAGATCGTGAACCGTAATCCTTAGATAAAATCGGGGTGAATGTCCAGAAGAACTCCGCATGCATAAAGTACCAAAATTAAAAGTAAAATGTAATATTTTTCATATTTAAAGCGTTTTAGACCACTTCTTATGATGAGGAAACACCCACAATTTTGCCATATTAGCTATGGAGGGGGTTGGGGGACAGGTATTGTCTAACCTTATAAGTCAAAAATCGAAAATCATTCGATGGGGAACTAGTTTTTCTGAGAAACATTACACTCTTTCTGAGAAACATTACAGTAAAAAACCTCATTTTCGAACTAACTCCAGTAAGATCAAGTACACGAAGTGCTACTGGATGTAAACAAACGACTTAGAAAATTTTCGAGGATGCCGATTAGATAATCATTAATATCTCGGATATGGTGAATCTCCTCAAAAAGTGTTCAGAGACAAAGTTTTATTATTTTATATTGTGAAAATTATAGTGTGACCTATTTTCTTATATCTCACCGCGGAGTTGTTCTGGACATTGACCAAAATCGGTTTGACAGTTACTCCCTTTGTCACACATCTCTTCCGTTTCTTTTGACACTGAACACACAAAGATTTGAACAGTTCTATAGTATCTCTAGTTATGTTCGCATATTTTGACAGCTCTTTGGCCATTTTGTCTCTTCCGCCATGTCCCGTAGCAATGTGGGCACGTTTTATTGTTTCAAACATATCCTCAACGTGTACAAAATAAACAAGTTCTTGAGTTTCATCCTTCCGTTTTTTTTATTAACTTTTCAACACCACCACACTGAAGAACTTCGTAACGTCCAAGGATGTAATACTGCCGATTTGATTTGTTTTTTGCAATTGATGCAACTCTGAGTTCCTCTATCAGATTGTAGTACTCAATTTTAGTTAGTAGTAATGACTTTGAATCAGAGTTCTTCTTCAACATCACTTTCTCGTAGAAATTTTCTTCTTGGGAACACGCCATAGGTTCCGCAAATAACTGCTCTGATTAGCTGTTCAGCCCGCAGAAGCCTGTACCCTTTGCCTGTACTGGTCAGTGTCACACACACACACACACTGACTGTGAAAATGGCAGTGAGAGGGTAACAGCTAGTTAAAACACACACACAATGATCATTTCCTCAGGTTCCTCAGGTCATTACTTCATATGAGTCAATATGTCACACACACACACACAGGATCATTTCAGTCATTATGCCAAGAAAATCTATCAAAATTTTAGTCACTTTGTAAATTGTCTGCGATTTTCAGCTGATTTATAAAATGACTGGGTGAACTAGGCAGTTCACAAATTACCTGAAATAATCAGTCACTTTACAAATTGTCTGGATTTAGAGATTGACTGTAACATATACCTGTACAGCTACAAAAGAAGAGTTTACATAATTACTTACTTACGAACTGTTTGATCTTTATAACACACCCTACATTACTCACACAAACCGGTAGATATATATAGATACATTCTCTGAAAAGTTCTAAATGAAACGAGTTTTGAAAAGATAACACACGTAAAAAAACACAGAAATGCGAAATCTCTTAAATGAAAATAGTTTTTCAGAAAATACTGCAACACAAATTTCGATATGTGACCTAATAGCATGAAATCTACACTTTTCGTACTACACAAAACACAACTTTACGACCTTTTCAGTAAGCACTTGATAGTTTTGGAGAAAGAATCACGCTAAGCAACTGCCACTTCTAATACATACGAAAAGGAAGAATGAAGAGAAGAGAATATCGCTTGATACATCAATGCCAAGGGCAAGAAAATACGACAAAACATCGGAAATTCAATCCCCACCACGCTGCGCTGAGGATCGCACGTGACCCAGCTAGATGTAAGTTCTCCTGTTATGCATTTTCGCTGAAATGCGCGAATGTGTGAGAAGGATCGCTGAATCCACAAAGGCGTTCCATTTCCTCCCATTTCAAACAGTTGCAACCAAAAGGATTTGCCAATGCTTACGTGGTTGAGCCAGACGAGAGCAGGGACTAAGCAAGGAGACGCGTGCGCGCGCGTGTGTGTGTGTGTGTGTGTGTGGGCGAGAGGCAAAATGTAAGGAGTATACAATATCTTTTTCTCATAAACCATCGACAGTGGATCACAACGCTGAATGAGAAATGCACATATGGACGGTTACGATTCATGCATTCATTTCTATACAACGTATCCCTCAACCAAAAAAAACAAGTCATTCCGCTGAAGTTATAAGAATCATCATAAAAAGATGGTTGACTGATTGATTTATAATAAGGTTTTAGGCATACATGCCAAGCACTGGGGCAACTAAGGCCATTTAGCGCTGTAACGGAAATTGACAGAAAAAGTTTGAAAGGTGTAACAGGAGGAAAACCTCGCAGTAGCACTATGAATCAGCTGCCAGGAGAGGGTGGACAGAAAGTTGGAAGAATGAGAATGTGAACGGAGGTACAGTAAAAGGAATGAAAACAGTTGCAGCTAGGGACCGAAGGGACGCTGCAAAGACTCTTAGGTAATGCCTAAATTGCACCGCATGAGGTGTACTGGCGGCACTACCTTCCTGCGGAGATATAAAATGGTGAACAGCGTATTTGGGAGGAATCAAAATGGAGGGATATCTAGTTTCAAGAAAATTCTTAATAAAATGCACCGGCCCACGTCCCATGAGAAAACATTTTAACTTTTCAAGGATTCAATTTCTGATGAAATTTCATACTCAGACGACGAGATCCGGTGATGATGGAATCGCATACCTGCATCCGAATGAGCTGCTTCGTTACAAAAATATGCATAAATAGATATATAAATGAAATCTGGATGGCCGAACTGTTGAGTGATTTTACCTACCAATATATCAGCTTGTGCTATAAAGCATTTGGAACATAAAGAGGGATATTAAATATATCATTACCATAACGTCTGCCAGACGAAAGCATAAGGCTAATAGAAAGATACATTTTAGTAGGGTAAATATAAAGACAAACAGGCACCTAGCATAGATTACCGAATACAAATGTTTAAACTAAATCATGATATCGGATGATCAGAATTGCTCTCAAACACCTGTAGTAGTATTAGCGGACCAATTTCCATCCTGCTTTATCAAATTTCGAACCCAACGCCCAGCTTTCGTCCCTCCTGAAAGTCAGACTTGGTTCTATTTCTTGATTACAAGAAGATTCGGAAAACTTCAAAGAAGTTCATTTTTATACAGTCTCCACCCTCTTATTTTTTTGGTATTCCAGCGACTTCACAATATATTTGTTAGGCTATATTTCATGTAATCGTTACAGTATAAATACAGGATTTTTTATTCTACCGAAAAAAAGATATGAAAACTTTTACAAACAATTATACACCATGATATATCAGTAATGTAATTCAGTGTTCAAAAGTGCAAAATTTGTATTATTAAATAAACTTGTAATTACTCAACTTACAAGTTATATCAAAACAATTGTTTCACTTTTCCTTCGTGGCTGTAATTTTGTTCATATATATATAATGCGCGCGCGCGTGCTGTAACTGACAAATGTGAGAAATATTCGTACTTTGCAGCTTACAAACATTAAAAATATTCAGCCATTTCTAAGTTTCATTTACTACTGAAGAACCCATGTAATTATTAATGGATTTAGATTTAGTAAAAAAAAAAATTGAACTTTTCTAAGCTTCACGTCACTTGAATAGCACTCCAGACAAGAAGCCGGGCAAACATTAGAGAGAGAGAGAGAGAGAGAGAGAGAGAGAGAGAGAGAGAGAGAGAGAGAGAGAGCATTCTCTTCTTTGCATAATGGATTACATCAGAAGGATTACGCAACTGACAGGTGAGAAGGTTAAGTGATCAAAGGCAAGTAAAATAGGTGGGAGATAATGACGTCAAATCGTTATACAGAAACTCGCGAAACTCTCAGCCCTGAAGTAATTAATTCGAGATCACGTCATGCTTCCACGAATCATCAGTATTCACATTCCACTTCACTGGTGCCGTCACCACAACCTTATTAAGGACCAGTATTATATGGTCATCATTCCACGTCATCATCGCCATCGTCATTTATTCCAATTCTTATAGCTCAATGTCATTCGTCCGTCTAATTTTGTAGATAAACACATTTCGCTCCTATTACTATCAGGAATCAAGATAGCAAGCGCGAGTTTATATGATCAGTTATATCAGGTATTTGGTCAAGTAATCACCTGCGTACAAAGCTTCATAACATGGCATTGCACGCTTTACAGACACTTTACATTTCAAACTTGATCTTTAAATGAATAAAATTCGAAAATATAAGAAAAAATGAATTTGTTTCATCAGAAATGTTTACTTTCACACGTGTCACCAGTGCAACTCGGGAGATCATCTTTCTAGTCATGATACCAGATAGGCACTTCATTAGGTAACTCCTGGGAAAAAGTAGCCCCGAGTTGTGAAGGTTACGGTGGCAATGCATCTCGAAAATGGTCCTCAAATAAATGCATTCCTGAGAAAACTTGCTAATGCTCCCCCCACCCCCGCCCACGCACATACACACACACACACATACATGGATGGGTGAAAACATAATGACCTTTCAGCTTCGCCGGCGGAGAAAATAATAACAGCAATATAAACAACTTCCGAAGAGATTGTGCTTCATTTCCTACGATTCCCTTAAAACCAGCAAACCAAAAACACTGATACAGCATTAACGAAGCACACCGTCTAAGACTCTAGAGTATCAAGTGAGAGAAAGAGAGGCAGGATAAAAGTCAGTACCAACCGGATTACCTGTTAAAGGGGCCCCATTTACTCGGACACAAATAGGCTATCAGAGTCTAACGCACTGACCATCCTGCGAATGCATTAATTTCGGAATACGTCGCACCAGTGTTAATGATTCGCCATTTATCATTCTCTCTCTCTCTCTCTCTCTCTCTCTCTCTCTCTCTCTCTCTCTCTCTCTCTCTCTCTCTCCTGGGAATGAACTAACGAATCATTCTGGACTAGCAATAAAAGACCAAAGACAAAGTCCAAATGAATATTGTGTCAACATATGCTTGCATCAATTGAAATTAATCATTCCACGGACTAAGCCCTTCGCTTACATACAGAACATGGGAAACGCGACTGACGTAAAAAGTATTTCAGCTGTCCAATACATATTTTGAAGTTCCAATTTCGTTCCTCAAAATCACAATATACAAATGCCACGAAACGACCAACATCTATTACGAAATACTGTTTTCGTTTCAAGCATCCATCCAAAGACACAGACCTAATTCACGAACACATTTCCGGAAAAAAAAATATAAAGACAGAAACTTCGTTCCTTCGCAAAACCCCAACAAAACTATCCAGTCAAAATATGAAGCCAGATGCAGTGCTGATCAATACGAAATCCGCGACAAGTGTGAAAAATGCTTCCCAAAAAAAACCCATCCCGCACCAACGAATTACAAAAAAAAAAAAAAAAAATGCGCCGGTTTCCTCGGCATAATCGAGTTTCCTGTACAGCATATAATGCTGTATGAAACTTTCAGCCACGGCCCATGAAACTCTTAACCGCGGCCCATAAAACTCAGCCACGGTCCGGTGGTGGCCTGTGTTATTGGTACCACTAGCGGTGCCAGAAGTACGATTATGGCCAACTTTTCTGTACAGCCTCTACAGCGTATAATTAAGGCCACCGAAAATGGATCTACCTTTCGGTGGTCTCGGTATAATGCTGTATGAGCCGCAGCTCATGAAACTTTAACCACGACAAGGTAGTGACCTACCTATATCGTTGCCAGAAGCACGATTATGGCTCATTTAACCTTACATAAAATTTTAAAAAGTACTTAGGCTAGAGGGCTAAAAATTGTGGACGGACAGAAACCCGGCACAACAGTTTTCATTTACAGAACACTAATAAAAACTACTGAGGCCAAAAGGCTACAATTTGCTATGTTTGATGATTGGAGGGTGAATGATTAACATACCAATTTGCAGCCCTCTAGCCTCAATAGTTTTTAAGGTCTGAGGGCGGACAGAAAAAGTACGGACGGACAGACAAATAGCCACCTCAATAGATTTCTCTTACAGAAAACTAAAAATGAAATAAGAGTCAATCTCTCAACTACAATGAAAGAAAAACCAATAAGCCTTAAAAAAATTAAAAGTCAAGGGGAAATAAAATACTCTACCTCGGTTATAGATTGAGGATTAGAAAAGATTAAAAGTCCGTTATCAACAACATTTCGAGACATGGTGCACTAGGGAAGTTTTTTTTTTAAGAAAATATATTTTGACCCGTGTGGCCTACTTCAGCAATTACCTACTTAAAGTCAAGTTGATAGCACAAAGAGGTGTTAGGTGAAAAAATAAGAATATATATATATATATATATATATATATATATATATATATATATATATACTAATATATATATATAATATTATATATATATATATATATATATATATATATATATATATATATATAGTATATATCCATATACACAGTATATATATATATATATATATATATATATATATATATATATATATATATATATATATATATATATATATATATATATATATATATATATATATATACAGCCTATATATATACACATAAAGAGGGTTAAGTGAAAAAATCAGAATATATAATATATATATATATATATATATATATATATATATATATATAATATATATATATATATACATATATACATATATATATATAGATGTGTATATACAGTATATATATACATATATATATATATATATATATATATATATATATATATATATATATATATATATATATATATATACTGTATATTCATGATGTTGCCTTGTAATATGTATATCATGCGACATTTTGATATATTTACTTTTATTTATCATGTGTTATATGTATTAATAATAATTATTGAAATATCATAACAGATCTCAAAAGAACTAATGATTTAAATAAATTAATACGTAACTTAGAATTGATAACACAATTTTAATAGTTACGTGGTATGAGCAACACGTGTGTGTGTGTGTGTGTGTGTGTGTGTTCAGCGAAGACTTGTTTCACTTCCGTTGTCATCACCTGAGATAAGAGAGAACGTTTTGTTTTGGGTTAACGTGAGGACAGTTTGGAATAACAATTGCCGATTCGTTCAGGAAATCAACTCAGTTTTTCGTCTTGTTTATAATACACGTCAATCATAATTAGCCGATTGCAGTATGTTTCGATCGTGTAAAGATTTCTGTAAAAGCCTTGTCCCATACGAAACGAATACGGGTGATTTCACAATGTTACGTAAATGGCTCTGATCACGTACGCCGCTTTGAGAGAAAGAGTAACATGTCCCGATTGCATTCAAAACGTTTGCTGGGAGTGAAGTCACCTTCCTTCTAGAAATTTTTCATTTGGTATCTCGTAGCCAAAATGCCTTAATGACGTCATGTAATTGTTTCATGTGCTACTGGAATTCTGAAATGTGTTTCATTCTTATTCTTGAGACCGACCTCTCTGGTTCACTCTCTCTTTCTTCCAAAGAGAGAAGTTATTAATTAACGTAGAATATTGTGGTATTAATTAACGTAGAATATTGTGGTCACTGGTGTTAGTCTTAGTTTTTTTTGAGATCTGAGGGTAGGAAAAGTGTAACGGCACCTTATTAAAAGCGTGTTTTGTGGAAAAGCAGCTGCAGCAAGTGATTTTACAAGATTTTCAAAAGTTTGAGTAAGGTAACGTGAATTTTACTTATTAAAAATTACCATGGTATAATAAGTTAGGGAAATTTTACCTTAGTGAAATTATTATTGATAAATCTTATCTGTATTTTTGTGTTTTTTCTGTTTGAAATCTCTTTATATTTTCACATTTTTTATGTTTGTGATGTAACATTTATTTACGTAGCATTTTAAGTATTTCTTGGTAATTTAACATTGCATACTTGACTTAATTTTTCATTTATTAAGATTTTCTTTTCAAATCTTGAGTAATTCTTGATAGTTTAAATTTGTCTTAATTTAAATTCCTGATAAATTAAAATTTTTGTGAATTAATTTTGTTTCATAATTTAATTCAAGAATTAATTAAGTTCTGTGTTATTTTCAAGTAATAGTATATTTTTCAAAATGTGAATTCTAATTCTAAATTTCGAATTTAAAAATAAATTTGTCTTAATATTTTTAGAAAAACAGTGTTTCATTTATTGACCACCAGTGAATAGCATTAACTGTGTGTGCATAAGGCAAAGTAATAAACATGTTTTGTTCTTTTAGTTCTGCTAAAGTGAATTAAGACCTTGAAAACAGTTAAAATATTTTGATGGAGTGATGCCCTTTTACTCTAGAATATTTATTTAGTTGTTGATACCTCACACATATTCTGATAAACTTAGTTTGATTTTTCAAGCCATTAATAAGTTTTTTTAAGGGATCACTGTTATCTTTAGAGTACTTCAGTCGTAATTCATATTGTTACGACAGTTCAGGTATCTGCCTGAAGTGAGGTAAATTTTTGAATTTAGAGATTAGTTGTGTAATAACCAGGTACTTGGTACGCATTATGACTATAAATATATATATATATATATATATATATATATATATATATATATATATATATATATATATATATATATATATATATATATATATATATATATATATTTTTTTTTTTTTATATGTTTCCTGGTGCAGGTGGATCTTATGACTCCACAATTGTACTTTATCGAAAATGGCTTTATGGATACCCAGGACATATAAAGCACAAAACAAAAGAAGTACACGGGCGGAGGGCTCTTCACTAGAGGGGTGCGTGAAACACGTGGATATAAAAATAGTTATGTTGATAGCACACAAGGTCAAAGGAAAATTAACTGAAAAACGGTAAATTACTGCCGTAAAGTCCTCCCGAAGGAGCTTAGGAATGCCAGGAACACGGACCAAGGATAATTCTGCTACAGGCGTCTTTCTGAAACGATATTTGGACCCACGTTACACATCTAATGCTGGAATTTGAGATTGAATTACTCGAGGGTGCACTGAAGGCGCCAAAGGACTCCCGAGCGTTACTTGCGACTCAGAGGAAAGAAGCTGTGAACACACGTGGGCCTGGCTTGAACCAAGGAATATCCGGGAACACAAAGTTATAGGCCCAGAGATTAATAAATGCAAAGGGGCTAAATGTCGTGACTAGCAACTCGTTTTGGGTACATTACCACATTTGTAGAGGGCGCGGGATGACGACGTCTTCTGCCGAGAAACACGTGTGGGGCGTGGATAAATGGTAGCCTCCTCTCGAGGTATTTCTTCAAATCGTAGATTGGGGCGGAAAAGAGCGCCCTTGGAAGTGATGAAAAGGCCGCCGTTTAATGTCAGCTCGCGTTGGGAGACTTGCAATCCCCCTTGCAGTCTTCTAGGCCACGTGGAATGGAATTACAGGGCACACAGGGCGGCGATGGGATCCACGTGGCGGCGAGCGGAAGGAGGGCAGGGGCAACGGCCCGAGAGGCGTGACTACTTGGCAAACTAGCGGGCGCGTGTGGGGAAGGGCTGCCTTCGCCCTGACCTTTTATTGCTTCTGGACTGGGGTAGGGGGGCCGATGTCCTGACCCAGGGCACGCTGCTATCTCATAGAAAATGGTATTTTCATCTTTCTGTACCAAAGAAAACGGTGCAAAACCAGATTACTGGTCCCCAACAATTATATTTTCTCTGAGCCCTTGACTTTCCCCCGACAGCCAAGGGTTCAAACCAAGCCCAAAGCAGGAAGGAGAAGGTTTCTAGCTTATTTTGGCGCTACTGCTTTACAGCTCCTGTGAGATAATATTCACACCTATAAACGGTGCAGATATTGACAAAAGCAAAATGAGCAGAAGAAAACGTTCGACTTTATTCTATCTTTTACTTTGCTACAACCTTTACTCTACTTTATTTGTAAAACTCTGATGCCACACTAATCAATAACAAACTGAAGATTTACTTTAGGAGCAGAGTGCAATTTAGAATATACAATAAAAGGGTAAACTTGCTTGCAAATTAATTATTATCAAATACTTCTAAGTACTGTTTCTACCCATTCTTTATTCAGTTACTTTACTGTAGGGTAATAAGGCGCTCAAAAGAGAAAATAAACAAAGAACACTTCAAAATTTCAAAAATAACAACAACAAAATAAAACATACAAAGCCCAGAATTTAAAAGGAAACAAATGTAAACCCACTGATTCCTTAATGCTATCGGAATTGAGCGTAATACTTGTGCCTTGAAGAGGCGGCATTCGTGACAATACACTGTAAATTATTAAATAATATCCCCTTTACCAAAATTGTAATCATAGAATTCAATTCTTCTTTTCAATCGACCTCAATTGTTCACAAGCTCGACGAGCATAACTAATATTTCACGAACGCTAATCTGAAGGGGCAAGAACTTGACAACTATTAGGCAAAGAGATTATTCGCGGGTTTTAACTCGCCAACCCAAATGACGCTAAATTTTTACGTCTGCGGCACAACTCGGGTGTAAGCTAAAAATAGATTACTCGACTTATATGAATGGGAGGATAAACAAATGAAGGAAAATGGACAGGATAACATTCTCCATGGATAATTAAAAAAAGAAAGTAAATAAAAATAAAAACTACAGAACAACAACGAAGGATATTACTTCATACTAAAGGGCAGGCCGCACCGCGTGATTAAAACAACTTTAAAATTCGTAAGGGCAGTCTTGTGACTCAAGATTCGTAAAAAAAGAAAGATTAAATGCAAAAGTAAATAATATACGTAGAAAAATAAAAGATAACAGAGTGAGGTATTTATGATTTACTTCTTTATCTAACTTCCGTCGCCAACAGACGACGGTCAGAGCTAACTCTCAGCCCAAGGGCGAGAAAGAAGCAAAGGGCGCGACCTTCAGGAAGAGTTGACACGCCTGCCTTGTGCAAAGGACGGAGCGTAAGGGCGTGCCACTTCCCCTCTGTCTCTCTTACTGCTTCAAAATAAAATTATTTGCCACATTTCAAAGGGGATGATATCCCATATATATTAACTGCCGCTTGCGGTGGTAAGTAAAGTGTGAAGGAAAAGTCGATAGAGAAGGATGAGGATAGAAATTCCAAAGGAGAAGGAAGAAGATGGCGGAAGGCCTTGACATCCTCTCCTGGATGAAGGAGTGCCAAGACGTTCAAAGATGAAGAAGGGGCCCCTATGCCGGAGTTTGCACAGGGCCAGAAGAGCTCAGGGCTCACTTGTGGACCTGCGATCGCCCACACCCGTGGTAACTCCGCCGCGAACCTCTCCTCCTTGGACCATTGTCCTTGGCCGGGGAATCGGAGGGCCCGAGGCCAAAGGGCGGCAAGGGGTGCCATCTGGGTCAGCTGCTGCGACAACTGACCCAGGAATTTTGTTCGCCATCTCGGACATTAACAGGCGCAGATCGCAGAGTTCATCGGCCCAGGAAGGCGGGGCAGAATCATGACTCGCGGAGGAATCTGCGGCGGGCGGCGAGAGAGAGGGGACGGCCGGAGGGGCGGGGTCGACTTGCTTGCAGGGGTGACCAGCTCAGGCGCTGACATTGGCACTGGCTGGTGGCACGATGTGGTGGTGGTCTCGTCTGGTCGGACGGAGACTGGCACTGCTCAGTGCGCCTAGGGGCACTGGCAGAGAGGTTGAAGGCCGAGATTCTCCTGAGAATCTGGCCGAGGCCTCGGCACTAGCACTGATGCCGTGCCGGGCACTGGACTCGGATTTGGATGGATTTATTGGGAATGGGGACGTAATGGTTGTATTGGCTTGAAAGGGGACGCAAAGTCTTGGCCAGGATGACGTCATAGCCTCCTGGAATGTGTTTCGCTACGGCAGAGACGAAGGGTCTGCTCTGTGGGGGTCGGGTGACCTCAGTTGGACCGTAAAGGAGGATCATTTAAAATTGTTAATGCCCTCAATGGTGACGAGCTTGCGTCGGTCTATTATAGCTCCATAGGGAACTGTCCCTCCTTATGAGAAATTTGCGCGCCAGAGTCGTCAAATGCCTTGACCTGGCGATGCTGATGTTACCTCGAGGAGGTGCCATAGATGGGACCCTCCTTGGGAGGGCCTAAGGACTCTGGTTAGTTCAGTGCACTGCAGGCGACGGCGGGGTTCCTGCCTTATTATTTCTAGGGCATTTGCCCATGAGGAAGAGTGGCCATAAGCCTTGCGCGGTGCAAGGTTTTGGCTGAAATCTCTTAGCACTGCCCGGCAGAAGCAGGCGACTTCAGTGAGGGCTGTCGGAGAGAGAGACGGGTGGTTTACTCGCGACTGCTCCTTGGCATGCCCGATCTTTTAGAACCCGCACACGGCAGGCTTCTGTGATTGCCCATTCTTCGGCGGAGGGGCACCTGATAGGTAAGGCAGGTGGCGTAATTTTTGCGCTGCAGCCGTCTCCTGGGGGTGATGGGTGTCCCATAGATCCGCTAATCGGCAGCACTCAGCTAAGGTTGGGGGCTCCTTCTCGGTGATGTGCGTGGCGAGGGGCCGGCGGGGTGTAGAGTAGGAAGTTCTCTATTTGTATTTGTTCGTATCGTTGAGGTCGTAACCCGGCCTCGAACCATTTAGCTGAGGCACGCGCTCGGACGCAGGCCCAGTCTGCCCAGGTTTGATTGGCCTCCTTCACTAGCCCGCGCCAGCTCATCCTCCAGCGTTCAGGAGGTTATCTGCGTGCGCCTTGGCAGCTAGTCTGACGTACGACCTCCCAATTTCCTGCTCCTCCGGCAGGAGAGCCTGTAGGCAATCAGGGCCTTCCTCCAGAACAACACCAGGAGAGTTCAGCGGCACTCAGGGGCAGGCCTTTTGCTTTGTCTCCCGGCGCTGTCGAGCCACACCTCGGGCTCGGCCTCGTCCGCCCGGCGTGAGCGAGCCTGGGTAGGCGCTCATCCCCTGGGGGGCAGGTGGAGGCGAAGGGCCACTCTGTTGCAGCATTGCAAGTTCATGGGCACGCTGCTTGTCCCTTTCTTCCCTCTCGGCTTCTTCTCGTTTCTCCTGGGCCAGTCTTTCTGCCTCACGTTCTTGTCTCTCTGCGTCCTCTAGTTTCTTAGAAGAGGCCAGCCTCTCTGCCTCCCGTTCCTGTCGTGCGGCTTCGTCCTCGTCTCTCCACAGGCCTGTCTTTCTGCTTCTACTTGTCTCTCCTGAGCCTGTCTTTCTGCCTGTATGGCGTCCATCCTCTCCTGTACAGTCTCTTAGTTCTCCCGGAAGGCCGAGTTCCTTCCTGAGGACATGAAGAACTTGAAATCGCTCTGCTGAGACCGTGTCGACATTTTGCAGGCGGAAGGACGCTAGTAACACACAGAATTAATTTCCCAGAGCTGTAGGAATCTTGGACACTTTTTCAAGGACGTATGATTGGTCTCCCTATTTACCGACGAAGCGGGCTGATTGGGAGACTGATAAATTAGCGATGATTGGTCTCCCGATTTACACACCGACAAAATGGGCTGATTGGGGACGATAAGTTAGCGATGATTGGTCTCCTATTTACCGGCCGGAGGCGGGCTGATTGGGGACGATGGTGCTGTGATTGGTCTCCGGTTTACCGACGAAGCGGGCTGATTGGGGACGATGAATTAGCGATTGGTCTCCCGGTTTACCGACGAAGCGAGGCTGATTGGGGACGATGAATTTAGCAATGATTGGTCTCGTTTACCGACGAAGCGGGCTGATTGGGGACGATGAATTAGCGATGATTGGTCTCCCGATTTACCGACGAAGCGGGCTGATTGAGACGATGAATTAGCGATGATTGAGTCTCCGATTTACCGACAAAATGGGCTGATTGGGGACGATGAATTTAGCAATGATTGGTCTCCCGATTTACCGACGAAGCGGGCTGATTGGGGACGATGACTTAGCGATGATTGGTCTCCCGATTTACCGACGGAGCGGGCTGATTGGGGACGATGAATTAGCAATGATTGGTCTCCCGGTTTACCGACGAGGCGGGCTGATTGGGGACGATGAGTTATGTGGTCAGTCTCCCGATTTACCGACAAAATGGGCTGATTGGGGACGATAAGTTAGCAATGATTGGTCTCCCGACTTACCGACGAAGCGGGCTGATTGGGGACGATGAATTAGCGATGATTGGTCTCCCGATTTACCGACGGAGCGGGCTGATTGGGGACGATAAATTAGCAATGATTGGTCTCCCGATTTACCGACGGAAGCGGGCTGATTGGGGACGATGAAGTAGCAATGATTGGTCTCCCGGTTTACCGACGAAGCGGGCTGATTGGGGACGAAGAATTAGCGATGATTGGTCTCCCGATTTACCGACGAAGCGGGCTGATTGGGGACGATGAATTAGCAACGATTGGTCTCCCAAGGTAACGACAAACGGGCTTACTTGGGGACTAGATTGGGATATATATTTAAGTCTCCCGAATTACCGACAAAACGGGCTCACTTGGGGACTGAATGGAAAATGAATCGGTCTCACCAACGGACCGACGACACGGATTTATTGGGGACAAGAATAGAATATATGAGCGCCCGGGAATTTCCGCACAAACGACGTCTGATCAGCAGGGCGCTAGTTTTAATGACTTATGGGAGAAGTGTTATTCTCAGGACAATTAGGTGGAGGGCCATCCCACAATCTGCAACAGATAGGCAACACACGCAGCCCGTAGTAACAGCACAAAACAAGCCACAGAAAAACAGAACAATACAGAACATATAATGTCAGACCCCCAACAATGCAAAATTTGGTAGAGCGAAGCAAATCAAACAAACAAATGTTTTCCTAACTGGGCCACGGAATGGACGGTCAAGGCGTCTGCGCCAAATGAATGAACGACAATAAACACGGTTGTTGACCCTTTTCGTCCTGGGCGTATAATATACGCTTTCGCTCCTATTTCTAAAACGAGAGAGAGAGAGGGGGTAAAAATGCGTCAGCAATGCTAATCTGACTTTCGAACACGTGGTTGACGTCGAGGTCTCGCGCTTATATCTAATGATTCGGTTTCGAAATCACTCGTTTCTACAGGAGGAATATGCACTATTCCTTTAATGATTTATCACCTGTATAACCTAATTGAATAGCATGCAAGCCGCGTGCAAAGGCTTTAAGAAAGCTAAGTTTTCGGCGATTCTCTCTCTCGTTTTCCTCGGACGCCCTACTATATAAAAAAAAGAATTCCTAGGACTAGTCACGTTTCTACAGCGTCTACGCTAAATAAGCCTGATTTACTTGCACCAGAATTTCCTTGGCCTGTTGCTGGCTTTTCAAAGGTTCGTAATCTATCTCGTATCAACAACAGGCTAATTGCTGATTTCACAGAATTGCAACACAAACAACAAAGGGGAAGAGGGGATGCAATCATTACGAGAATCACTGGTCAGGTCGCCATTTTTATATGTTTCCTGGTGCAGGTGGATCTTATGACTCCACAATTATTACTTTTACTCGAAAATGGCCTTGTAAGATACCCAGGACATATAAAACACAAACAAAAAAAGAAGTACACGGAGCGGAGGGCTCTTCACTAGGGGAAGTGCGTGAAACACGTGGATAAAAATAGTTATGTTGATAGCACGCACAAAGGTCAAGGAAAATTAACTGAAAATACGGTAAATTACTGCCGTGAAGTCCTCGAAGGGGAGCTTAGGAATGCCAGGAACACGGACCAAGGACAATTCTGCTACAGGCGTCTTTCTGAAACGTATTTGGACCCACGTTACATCTAATGCTGGGTGATTGAATTACTCCAGGGGGTGCACTGAAGGCGCCAAGGACTCCCCGAGGCGTTACTTGTGACTCAGAGAAGAGCTGTGAACACGTGGGCCTGGCAGACCAAGGAATATCAGAACACAAGGTTATAGGCCCAGAGATTAATAAATGCAAAGGGCTAAGTAATCGTGACTAGCAACTCGTTTTGGGTACATTACCACATTTGTAGGGGCGCAGGGATGACGACGTCTTCTGCCGAGAAACACGTGTGGGAGCGTGGATAAATGGTAGCCTCCCTCTCCAAGGTATTTCTTCAAATCGTAGATTGGGGCGGAAAGAGCGCCCTTGGGATGATGAAAAAGGCGCCGTTTAATGTCAGCTCGCGTTTGCAGAACTTGCAATCCCCCTTGCAGTCTTCTAAGGCCCGTGGAATGGAACGCAGGGCTACAGAACTAACGATGGGATCCACGTGGCGGCGAGCGGAAGAGGAGGGCAGGGGCAACGGCCCGAGAGGCGTGACTGCTTGGCTTAAACTAGCGGGCGCGTGTGGGAAAGGGCTGCCTTCGCCCTGACCTTTTATTGCTTCTGGACTGGGGTAGGGGCCGATGTCCTGACCCAGGGCACGCTGCTATCTCATAGAAAATGGTATTTTCATCTTTCTGTACCAAAGAAAACGGTGCAAAGCAGATTACTGGTCCCCAACAATTATATTTTCTCTGAGCCCTTATTTCCCCGACCTTCAAGGTTCAAACCAACCCAAGCAGGAAGGAGAAAGGTTTCTAAGCTTATTTTGGGCGCTACTCTTTACAATATATATATATATATATATATATATATATATATATATATATATATATATATATATATATATATGTATATATATATATATAATGAAGTGTGCACTTAAGAATAAACAGGAAATATTCTCCTTTTCCCTAACAAGTTGAACAACACAAAATCCCGAGAAAGCCAGAGAAAATATAATAATTTTGAGGACAGTAACTAACTGCACTGTTATTTTCTTTAATTACGAAGAAAAGAAAATGGATTTTCTATGATATCGAGTGCGACCTGGGTCAGGACATCTTACCCTGTCAGAAGCAATAAGGTCAGGGCCAGGATAGCCTCGCCTCTGCACCGGAGTTTAAGCCAGAAGTCAAGTCTCGGGCGTTGCCCCTGCCCTCTCTTTCGCTTCCGCGCTCTGTATCGCTACCTGTGCCGTGTTCCATTCGCGCTGGCATTTCTGAAAGCCAAGTCTCCAAACGCAATGGCGACCTTTCATCCCAAGCGCCGCCGCTAATCTGTTTAATGCAGAAGGAAGACTGTTATTTCCCGCGTGTTTCGACGGCGTGCTGCGTCAGAATAATCCTGCGTAATGGTGCTTGAACATTACTAACCCTTTACATTATTATGGCTTTGTGTTCTGTTCGCGGTTCCAAGCCGAACGCGGTGTTCACAGCTCTTTCTGAGTCTGGCTTCTTCGGTCGCCAACCTTCGGTGCCCGGTAATTCAATCCCCAGTGATAACGTGAGGTCAAGCTGTGGTTTCGAACAGGCGCCTGGCGGCGGTACGTCGCGGTCATTGTTCTGGCTCCCGCCGGAGGGACTCTGGCGTGAGGGGCCATTGTTTTTCGGTTAATTTGCGCGACCGCGTATTAACATCAAATACAACTGACGTGTTTGCGCACTTCCTGAGTGGCCTCGCTCGATGTACTTCTTTGTTTGTCGACGCCTGATGTCTGGTATCTTGAGCCGGTAAGCTAATGGTGAGTCATAAGATCCCACCGCCGAAGAACGCTGCTAAAATATTTCTTCGATGATTACTAAACATCCCCTCCCCTTTGTTTGTGTTGCAATTTGTAATCGGCTGGTGCTTTCAGCTAAGCTGGATCTGGCGTGCTGAAAAACTGGCGCCTTGGCAAGGGATTTATATGGCTGCGCTGTGTTTATTTGGCGTGGGGCATCTTTTAGCGTGACTAATCTAGAGAATTTTTATGGTAGGGCGCGTGTCGAAGCGGAGAGAATGCGAGCAACTGGAAAACATTTGCACGCGGCTTACCGCCATTCAATGGGTTATACGAGTGATAAGCTAAAGAATGGTCGCTCATTCCTGTGGCACAGTCGTGGGCTTCAAAGCGCGGACACCGGCGTCAACTGCGTCGTTCAGGTCAGGTAGCATTGCTGACACATTTTACCCTGCTCTCTCGTTTTGAAACTGGGAGCAAATATCGCGCCCAGTGAAGTCGGCAACGTGTTTCACGTCGTTCGTCATTTGGCGCGAGCGTGGTATCGTTCGTGGCCCGAACGAAAACATTTGTTTGTTTGATTTCTTCGCTCTACCAATTTTGCATTGATGATCCTGACATTATATGTTTTGTATTGTTCTGTTTTTCTGTGGTTTTGTTTGATAGCTGTTACTACGACGCGTGTTGCTATCTGTGCCGTAGGATAACTAATTGTCTTGAATAACACTTCTCCCCAGCAAGTGCAAAACTAACGCTGCTGATCGGCGTCGTTCAGACGCTATATTCTGTTCTTGTCCCCAATAAATCGTCTCGTCGACAGTGAACGACTGTTCATTCGATCCCCCAAGTAACCCGTTTTGTGATGATGAGACTAAATATATCCCAATCTAATCCCCAATCAGCTTCCCGCTAAATCGTCGGGAGACCAATCATCGTAATTCATCGTCCCCAATCGCCGCTTCGTCGACCGCTCCGAAGAGAGACCAATCATGCTCATCGTCACAATCGGCCCGCTCGTAATGCTTTGGAGATTGTCATTGCGACCATCGTCTGTCAGCCCACTCCATCGGTAAATGAAGACCAATCATCGCCAACTCGTCACGGCCCGCTCCTCGTAAATATCGGGAGATAATCATGCAATTCGTAGACGACAAATCATTATTTGAGAAGATGTCTTTAATTCATCGTCCCCAATCAGCCCTCCATCGACAAATGGGAGGTTCAATCGTGCAACATCGTCCCCAATCAGCCATTTTGTCGGTAGTCGGAGACCAATCATCGCTAATTCATCGTCCCCAATCGGCCAGCTTCATCGGTAAATGAGAGACCAATCGTACTTCAAGCTCATCAATCTCAACCGCTTTCGCTCCGTAAATCGGGAGACCAATCATAAATCACTGAAAAAAGTGTCCGAATTCCCACAGCTCTGGAAATTAATTCTGTGTGTTACTAGCATCCTCTCCGCCTGCAAATGTCGACGGTCTCAGCAGGCTGAGGATTTTAGAGATCTTCATGTCCTCAGGAAGGAACTCGGCCTTTCGGGAGAGAACTAAAGAGACTGGGTAGGAGAGGATGGACGCCATACAAAGCAGAAAGACAGGCTCAGGAGAGACAGGAGAGACGAAGCCCTTGCGGCAGGAGCAGAAGCAGAGAGACAGGAGCAGGCAGAGGCTGGCTCAGGAGAGACAGGAAAGGCGCAGAGAGACAAGAACGTGAGGCAGAAAGACTAGCCCAGGAGAAACGAGAAGAAGCCGAGAGGGAAGAAAGGGACAAGCAGCGTGCCCATGAACTCGCAATGCTGCAACAGAGTGGCCCTTTGCCTCCACCTGCCCCCCAGGGGATGAGTGCCTTCAGCCAGGCTCTCGCCTGCATGCGGCGAGAAGTGGGCCAGGCCGAGCCAGTGTGTGGCTCGACAGCGCCGGGAACAGTGTTAAGCCTGCCCCTGAGTGCCGCCGAACTCTGGTGTTGGGCAAGTTCGCCCGGAGAGGCTGATTGCCTACAGGGCCCTCCCGCACCGGAGCAGGAAAATTGGGAGGTCGTACGCCAGACTATTGCCAGGCGTGCAGAGATAACCCTGAGCAGCTGGAGGAGGCGTGGCGCGAGCTAGAAGGAGGCCAATCCAAACCTGGGCAGACTGGGCCTACAAGTCGGCGTGCCCGTGCCAAATGGTTCAGGCCGTGGGGGTTACGACCCTCGATGCCATCGAACAAATACACATAGAGAACTTCCTACTCTACACCCCGCCCGGCCCTCGCCACGCACATCGCCGAAGAGCCCCCACGCTTAGCTGATTGCTGCCGAATAGCAGATCTATGGGACACCCATCACCCCAGGAGAGCTCGCTGCAGCGCAAAATTCGCCATAACCTACCTATCGGGTGCCCCTCCACCGAAGAATAAGGCAATGCAGAAGCCGTTGTGCGGGTTCTGTAAAAGATCAGACGCCAGGAGCAATGCCGCAGTAAACCACCCGTCTCTCTCCCGGACAGCCCCTAATAAGTGCGCCTGCCCTCTGCCGGGGCAGTCTTGAAGAAATTTCAAGCCAAACCTTTTGCCGACGTGCAAGGTTTATGGCCACTCTTCCTCATGGGCAAAATGCCCTAGAAATAATAGGCAGGAACTCCCGCCCGTCGCCTGGCAGTAACGAATCCCGAGTCCTTAGGCCCTCCTGCCGGTCCATCACATGTGTACCTCATAAAGCGGTAAATACTCAGCACGCCAGGTCAAGGCATTTGTGACTCTGTGCGCAAATTTCCTCATAAGGAGGGACAAAGTTCCTATGGAGCTATAATAGACCGGCGCAAGCTCGTCACCGTGAGGGCATTAACAATTTTAAAATGATCCTCCTACGGTCCAGCTTCAGGGGTCACCCCGGCCCACAGAGCCAGGACCCTTGGAGTCGCCCGATAGCGAAACACATTCCAGGAGACTATGACGTCCTCCTGGGCCAGGAACTTACGTCCCATTTCAAGCCACCACCATTCCGGGGTCCCATTCCCCAATAAATCATCCAAATCCGAGTCAGTGCCCGGCACATCATCCGTGCCAATGCCGAGCCTCAGCCAGATCTCCCTTCAGGAGAATCGCAGGCCTTCAGCTCCTCTGCCAGTGCCTTAGGCGCACTGAGCAGTGCCGAATCTCCGTCCGTCCAGACGAGACAGAGACCACCACCACACATCGCCACCAGCGCCAGTGCCAATGTCAGTGCCTGAGCTGGTCACCCCTGCAAACAGGGTGACCCGCCCCTCCGGCCATCCCTCTCTCTGCCGCCGCCGCCAGATTCCTCGCGAGTCATGATTCACCCGCCTACCTGGGCCGATGAACTCTGCGATCTCGCCGGTGTCGAGATGGCGAACAAGATTCCTGGGTCAGTTGTCGCAGCAGCGGCCAGATGGCACCCCTTGCCGCCCTTTGGCCTCGGGCCTCCGATTCCTGACCAAGGACAACGGTCAAGGAGGAGAGGTTCGCGGCGGAGTTACCACGGGTGTGGGCGATCGCAGGTAATCACAAGAATTTGAGCTCTTCTGGGCCTGTGCAAACTTGGCATAGGGCCCCCTTCTTCATCTGAACATGGCACCTTTCATCCAGGAGAGGATGCAAGGCCTTCCATCTTCTTCCTTTCCTTTGCGATTTCTATCCCTCATCCTTCTCTATCGATCTTCCCTCACACTTTCCTTACCGCAAGCGGCGGTTAACATATGGGATATCATCCCCTTTTGAAATGTATAAATGAATTTTATTTTGAAGCAGTAGAGACAGAGTGGGAAGTGGCACGCCCTGCGCCCAGTCCTTTTGGCACAGGCAGGCGTGTCAACTCTTCCTGAAGAATTAGCGCCCTTTGGGTTTCTTTTCCCCGCCCTTGGGCTGAGAGTTAGCTCTGACCGTCGTCTGTTGGCGACGGAAGTTAGATAAAGAAGTAAATCATAAATACCTCACTCTGTTATCCTTTATTTTTACGTATATTATTTACTTTTGCATTTAATCTTTTCCTTTTTTTTGCAGATCTTGGTCACAAGACTCTGCCCTTACAATTTTAACGTTGCCTTTTTAATCACCTTGGTCTGCCGCCCTTTAGTATGAAGTAATATCCTTCGTTGTTGTTCTGTGTAGTTTCCTTTGTTTTATTTACATTTCTTTTTTTTTTTTTAATTATCCCTGTGGAAGATGTTATCCTTATCCATTTTCCCCTTCATTTTGTTTATCCTCCCATTCCTTAAGTCAATTAGTCTATTTTTAGCTTACACCGAGTTGTAAGCTGCAGGCAAGAATTTAAGCGTCATTTAAGTTGGCGAGTTAAAACCATGAATAATCTCTTTGCCTCACAGCTGTCAAGTTCTTGCCCTTCAGATTAGCGTTAAGTAGGAAATGTTAGTTTAATAACAAAAATGAGCTTGTGAACAATTGGAGGTCGATTGAAAAATTGAATTCTATTATTACAATTTTGAGTAAAGGGGATATTATTTAATACCTACAGTGTATTGTCACGAATGCCGCCTCTTCAAGGCACAAGTAATACTTTATGCCTGTAATTCAGGATAGCATTAAGGAATCAATTGGGTCTACATTTGTTTCCTTTTAAATTCTGCCTTGTATGTTTTATTTTGTTGTTGTTATTTTGAAATTTTGAAGTGTTCTTTGTTTATTTTCTTTTGAGCGCCTTATTACCCCAGTAAAGTAAATCGAATAAAGAATGGGTAGAATAGTACTTAGGAAGTATTTGAGCAATAATTAATTTGCAAGCAAGTTTACCCATACATTGTATATTTCTAAATTGCCTCTGCTCCTAAAGTAAATTTTCAGTTTGTTATTGATTAGTGTGGCATCAGAGTTTTACAAATAAAGTAGAGTAAAGGTTGTAGCAAAGTAAAAGATAGAATAAAGTGAACGTTTTCTTAGCTCATTTTTGCTTTTGTCAATATTAGCACCGTTTATAGGTGTGAATATTATCTTGCCAGGGGAGCTGTAAAGTAGCGCCAAAATAAGCTGAAGCTCTTCTCCTTCCTGCTTTGGGTTAGTTTGAACCTTTGAAGGTTGGGGAAATAGGGGCTCAGAAAATATAATAGTTTAGGACAGTAAACTGGCTTTGCACTGTTTTCTTTGAGTACAGGAAAATCGTTTTCTATGATATCCGGGTGCGACCTGGGTCGGACATCGCCCCCTACCCCTGTCAGAAGCAATAAAGGTCAGGGCCAGGATAGCTCGCCTCACACGGCGCTCCTTGATTTAAGCCAAGAAGTCAGAGTCTCGGGCCGTTGCCCGCCTCCTCTTCCGCTCGCCCGCCCGCGTGGATCCCTTCGCCGCCCTGTGTGCCCCGTGTTTCATTCCGTGGCCTTAGGAACTGCAAGGGGATTGCAAGTCTCCCAAGCGACTGACGTTAAGCGGCGACCTTTCATCATCCCAAAGGGCGCCCTTTTCCGCCCCAATCTGTGATTTGAAGAAATACCTTGGAGGAGGGGAGGCCTACATTATCACGCTCTCCCACCGCGTGTTTTCTCGGCAGAAGACGTCGTCATCCTGCGCCCCTACAAATGTGGTAATGTACCCAAAACGAGTACTAGTCACGATTACCACTTAGCCCTTTTGCATTTATTAATCTCTGGGCCTATATCTTTGTGTTCCCTGATATTCCTTGTTCAAGCCAGGCCCGTGTTCACAGCTTCTTTCCTCTGAGTCTAAGTAACGCCTCGAGAGTTCTTGGCGCCTTCAGTACCCAGTAATTCAATCACCAAATTCCAGCATTAGATGTGTAACGTGGGTCCAAATATCGTTCAGACAGGCGCCTGTAGCAGAATTATCCTTGGTCCGTGTTCCTGGCATTCCCAAGCTCCCCCTTCAGGAGGACTACAGCAGTAATTTACCGTATTTTCAGTTAATTTTCCTTTTGACCTTGTGTGCTATCAAATATAACTATTTTTATATCCACGTGTTTCACGCACTTCCCCTAGTGAAGAGCCCTCCGCTCCGTGTACTTCTTTTTTTTGTTTGTGTTTTATATGTCCTGGAGTATCTTACAAGGCCATTTCGAGTAAAAGTAATAATTGTGGAGTCATAAGATCCACCTGCCAGGAAACATATAAAAATATATATATATATATATATATATACATACCCTTGCCCAACCCAACACAACAAAACCAAGGGGGTGAAATAACGCAGCATGGGTATGGGATGGCGGCAAAAGGATAAATATGGGGGATGGTGATGATGATGATGATGATAGCACAAAAATAAGTGACCTTCAAACCACCTTCTTGGAATATTCGGAATGCTGATTAAAAAGGCCAGAAACTTGAAAGACAGGTTTTGTTTAATCATGCGAATTTGTTGAAAATACAGCGGAAATGTCACCCCACCTATTTCAGAGGGGCATGAATGGGTAACTTCAAATTGGAATAGTACTCACAATGACCATTAATTAATACACGAAAACTATTATTGATTTTTTTTTACGTCAAATTTGCCAGTGCTACATAACTTTATTCAACAATCACTCTCCAAAAGCAAATGCGACTCTAAAGAATCTGTATAAACATTCAGAATTCGTATGTCATGTAGCAGCTTGGGAATAACAAGAGCATCTTTAAATAAATACCATCGCCTATCGATGTGGAATGTCCTCAGATTTCACAGAGAAAAAGCACAAAAAAAATAAAACGGGGTAATTAATTCTGCACCTCCTTGTTAGCTGCTTGAGTCCCGAGGTTCACACCAGGCTTCCTACTCCATTCCACTCCTTTCAACACTTAAGCGTCTCCTTTGTATTCTCCACAGATTATCTTAATAATTCTCCTACTTAAGCGTCTCCTTTGTATTCTCCACAGATTATCTTAATAATTCTCCTCCATAAGGTATTTCATTATGAATGTGCTAATGTTTCTCACTTGGCAATAATGTACTGAAAACGACTACAGGAAAGCGCAGAGAAATGTCAATGAACTGCGGTGAATTATGAGCGATGGTCTGACGAACGTTGTGAAAGAGCAGGCAGCATTTTGTGATATAAAACTTGAGCAAAAATCATGCAAAAATGAAATAAAAAAAAACATGTTCCTATTACTGTAGTTGCCCCGGAAAGAGCATTTTCCACTGTTAGGTAAGATGTATTGGTAGTCACTTGCTAAATTATTCTTGGAGTACGTTAATTAAATGAAATGTTCAAATACAAAATGATACTGCAGAGGCAGACAAAGTCTATTGCACAGACAAAGTGAATTTGTTGAATGGTACTCACAGTGTTATTGGCTCCCGGTGCCACCCAGTGGGAGTTACTTCTGAAAAGAAAATTAAAGAAAATTGGTACTGAACTGATGCTAAAAATAAACAATCAATCAGCACATATAGGAGAAAATTAAGCTATACAATATTTTTAATATTAGAAATAACTAACTGGATTAAACAAAATTCCCAGTTTTTTTATACACTTTTCTTTAGCCTAAAAGATGCCAGAAAACAGAATTGAAAAATGTTCACACGGAAATTTTCTTACACCTTCGTTTCATCAGCTTTTTACATAAGCCTCATAATCACGCATGAAGACAAAACACTTAAATAATTCAATAATTACTTACAGAATGTTATAGCCCCAGCATATTAAGAAAAACATCATCACCACTACCATCAAACGTAATACTCCTATTCCACCATCATCATCCATACCAACATCATCATCATCAAAGCACAACAAAGCATGCGTAATTTAACAGAATCAGCTCTACAGAAGAACCCGAAAGAATTTTCCATATGATGACTTAGGAGAATATTAAGGATATATTTGATTATTAATAAGGATAATGAAGGGCATCATTCGTTAAGCAAAAACGGGGACGCTAATGAATCCGGAACGACCGCTCTGCATTTAATGTCCCAGTTAAGTCTCGTGAATGTCGATAGTTCATTTGAACAGCTCATCTAATTGGGCAAAAATGACAGATCCCTGATTAATTTATCAAAACAAACAAAACGGATTCCAAAACGTTGGAACTGCAAGATTCGGCATATATTTCGTACAGGGAATGCCTCGGGGAGAGAGAGAGAGAGAGAGAGAGAGAGATTAAAGTTTAAAAGAATTGCGCAATTAATTATTAATTATTAATCAGAAGATGAACCCTATTCACATGGAACAAGCCCACAAGGGCCATTGGCTTGAAATTCAAGCTTCCAAAGAATGTGGCGTTCATCAGGAAGAAGAAGTAAAGGGAAATTGAGGAAGAAGAGATCTCATTTACTGAAAAAAGAATAAAATAAATAAATTAATTAATAAACAGATAAAAATGTATTAAAATGCAAGGAGAATAGTATTAGGGTAGTAATGCATTGCCTCTGGAACTAAGACGTTCAGCAAATCTGGTCGGTCTCGGCAGGATGAAGGCCACAAAACATGGGCATTCTTGAACTCTGCCTTTGGCTTGTATGACGATGAATGGAATGGGTAACAACGAAACGGAATGAGTAGAATTGGCATCTGCGGTGGCGTCATCTGAGTTTTTAAGTGATAAATAAATACGCTTTCTCAGGAAAACCATACAACATCATAACACCTGCAGATTAGGCGAGACACAAGACAGATATGGAAATAATCCCCCCAAAAAAAAAACTATCTACAATCACGTAATCCTTATGGGAAATAGATTGCTTGGCCTTTGTATGTACAAAAACTGCAATTTCGAGTTGGGATATAAACTTCCCAATAACCACAAGCTTCTTTGCGAAGCGGGGACCACAGAGAGAGGCACAATAGCAAATGTTGTTTTACTTCCGCGACGAAGAGAACAAGCTGAGACTGTCCACCAGACAAGGGTTTTAGGAAATCGTTCGCTCTAATTTCATGCCTAAATTTCATCAAATGTTAGATGACTCAAGATACTCTAACGTAACGGCAATACCAATATGAAATAACCCAGGTATTTACAAGATGGTAGATAACTCTAAAATAAGCATTAGAATTTAACTGAATGTAGAATTTAGGCCAAAGGCCAAGCACTGGGACCTATGTGATCATTCAGCGCTGAAACGGAAATTAACAGTAAAAGGTTTGAAAGGGGAAACAGGAGGAAAAGTTCGCAGTTGCACTACGAATCAATTGTTAGGAGATGGTAGAAAGTAAGATGGAAGAAAGAGATTATAAAAGAAGGTACTGTAAAAGGAACGAAAGGGGTTGCAGCTAGGGGCCGAAGGCACGTTGCAAAGACCCTTAAGTAATGCTACATTGTACCGCATGAGGTGCACTGATGGCACTAACCCCCTACGGGGAATAAGCATTAGATGTTGAGAGTTAGGGAGAATAACTCTAAGCATATATCACAATGCATAGGAATATCTAATTACAAACCTTTTAGGTTCTTAACTTTCTCAAGTATGACTTTTGCCGTTTTCCTGCGTTTCATATACGGCCGTTTAGGTTCCATGCCGCTAACGGGGCACCAGGTCCGATAAGTATTCAGCTTTTCTATTCATAACAAATGCCAGAATGGACAGCTTTTTAGGAGATAATCCATAAATGCAAAATCAATTTAATAACTTGACAGAACAATGTTGAAGGAATATGGCCAGCAAGCTCATAAGTACACAAGTAAAATATGCGCCGAAGTTTCTTCAGCGCAATCGAGTTTTCTGTACAGTGTATAATCAAGGCCACCGAAAATAGATCTATCTTTCGGTGGTCTCGATATAATGCTGTATGAGCCGCGGTCCATGAATCTTTGACCACGGGCCCTGTCCTATATGGTTTCCAGATGCATGATTATGGCTAACTTTAACCTTAAATAAAATGAAAACTACTGAGGCTAGAGAGCTGTACTTTGGTATGTTTGATGATTGGAGGGTGGATGATCAACATACCAATTTGCAGCCCTCTAGCCTCAGTAGATTTTAAGATCTGAGGGCGAACAGAAAAAGTGCGGACGGACAAAAAGCCGGCACAATAGTTTTCTTTTACAGAAAACTAAAACGGCAATGAGGGTAATGTTATATTAATCCAAGTTGCAGGTTTTGCTATCACATCAGAGTACGAATATTTCTAATCTTTTAAATTTTTTCCTATGATTCTTATTTAAAAATTACTTTACATATCTGTGTATGTTTCGTATTTGTATATCTAATTTTTCATAGAAAAAAATTTAGGGGACCGAACTAGACTATACAGGAATCACACTTACGTTACTGAAGTGCAACCTATGCTCTTATGTTAGGATAAAAAATCAAGAAACCCATTGCAATTAGGTTCTGCTTGCAGGAGGAAGTGCGCTAGCTTACCTATTAAGAAACCTTATACGACACTGTTATTGATATAAGACATGAAAAAAGACTATCAAATGTGGTGCCATCTTCACTCGATAAACGAAGTCTGTTATGCGTTACCCCAACTTTTCACGGCAAGTGGGACGCAAACAAAATTGCTATCAATTCCTCAAATGTTTATGCTGGCGAGATAAAACCATAAAGAGAATTCCCACAGTTACGAGCTGGGACAGGAGGAAGGGAGGTGGGAGGGACGGATGTAGATATCAGTCGGAAATTCTTTTAAGGTCCCTAAACGTCCAGCAACCAGAATGAAAGCAGAGTCAGTAATGCTGTTAGTGAAACGGTCATCCCTGGCCGCTGCAAGGGAAAGCATGTTGCGTTTCAGAGGTGCTCCATCAAATGAGGGTTGAAAAATCTCAAAGGAACTGACTGCGTCACTCCACGAAACGTAATCTCTGCACTTTGCATGTATATATTGATTGTGAATTAAATCTGGGGATTTGGGATCAAAAAAAAAAAAAAAAGAATAATCTGGCGTTGAAACAAAGTGCTTCCGTTTTTCTACGACTACAAGCATAAAATTATATTTTCATAAATGAATTTCAAAATGTTACGGTAAATTATCCTAACCCATATCGAAGAGTGAATGTGGGGTAAGGTTTAATCTTAATTTCATAACTGCTAAAGGAGAATTTTACTATGTTCTCATAACAAGAGGAATGTCCGTAATTCCAAAATTTCAATAGCTACGAAGACAAAATTTTCTGGCACTTGTACTGGTTTTCTATTTTTCCTTTATTTGTCCATGTTTGAATCTTGAAGCATACAGCCCTTCTGAATATTCATCTTCTGAACTATTATTACAACAGCATGAACACATACCGTGTAATGAAAGAAACTTTTTTTTTTTAATTCTCGGTAATCAAATGAAATATTTGGTTATAAGACATACGAATAATAAGCCATAAAAAGGTTAGAATAGATGCAGGGATATATAGGAGTGTTTTAAGACGGCTCGAACATGTGGAAAGTATGGGCGAAAAACTGTTGGCGAAAATAAAGCACATACAATCCAATAGTGTTATGAAGAAGAGGCGGCCTAGTCAGGGATGGACAGACGGTGTGGAGGAGGAAATGAACGGCCATAATATTCAGAACAGCAGGAAAGCGGAAGATAAAGGCAATTGGCACAGTATGTGTGTGAGAGAGAGAGAGAGAGAGAGAGAGAGAGAGAGAGAGAGAGATGAATTGGAATGCGTTAATGGTCAAGTTATCTTAAATTTATGTGCCACATATTTTCCTGAATCAGAAAACCATAATGAAGTCATGGATATTGAAATTCATTCACTGATCTGGGATTTATTCATGTGAACACCAACGTAGGTCGTCAGTCACTCATATGACACACAGGTGATATCCAGATAAAAAAAAGCAGAGAGAAAGAGAGAGAGAGAGAGAGTTACTGATAAATGACTATTTTTTGGAACTAGAAAGTTACAGATAAATAACACTAGTATTGCAAGATGACTGTGTAACATGAAGCAGTAATTAAATATCGCAACCAACCACTAGAGGGAAATGTCAGCTTATTTGAGGGAACCAAACATTCAATCATTAACATCTCGTGAGAGGAAACAAATATGTAAAATAAAATTGCCCAACCCAAAGAAAAAGGTTGTCATACTTTATTAAAAACATAATTAATGTTCCTAGATAAATGTTTCATTCACAGCATGAAGTTGTCAACAATAATGACATTTAAGAAAACGTCCTCATTTTCCTCTAGGGCTGCCATCGAACTAGGAAACAAAGAAGGCCTCTTCTACCCTTTAACATAATACCATACTCACGGCCGCCCTAAAGCAAAGGCCCGTGCTGGCATAAAGCCTTTTTAATATGAAACTATCAAAACCTAACGCCAAAGAGGACCGAAGAGTCCTTCGCTTCGTAAATGGTCATCAATAATAGGGTGCGTTGCTTTTAACATGGACGCCATTCTTAGTAGCTCTTACAAAATCGAGTCGTGACTCTCTCCATCTCCCCTGCCTGACAGAACAAAATTCGAGAAGAAAAGAAAGGATGAAGCGTGGAAGCAATATATATATATTTTTTTAAATGATGGAAATGAAAATGGTGAATAGAAACATGCGAACCCCGTAGTAAATTCCATTACAAAGATTTAGCCTCTTTTCAGTTATGGCCTCTTACCACCTGTTCTATATGAAATCTCTCAAAAACCGAAGTTCAAGGGAAATATAATTTTGTAAAAAGATAATTTCGATTAAAAACCATGAATCGATAAATGTTTCATACGAATCTCATGAAATTTATTAAAATATTCAAGAGTTCAGCAAAATATCAAATTCAGAAATGTAATTTTTCAAACAACGAGAGAGAGAGAGAGAGACTATATACCTAAAAACATAGTAAAACTGTACTTTTAATAGCATATTGTGTTACTTCCGTCTATAATTATAGACACTACTCGATTTTAAATTAATCTTTTCATCTTGCACAGTGATTTAAAAATAACAGCCATTATATTATAGTGTAGTTCGAAATCCAACATCTTCTAGAAAAGTAAATATTTTGATTTAAATAATTTTCCTAACTCAAAACGAATCACTCAACTAATCAATTCCAGCAACATAATCTAACCATACAATTCGTTTTACAACAGCTTACGTTTGTGTTAACAAAAAAACTGGCATAAACACGTATAACTAAAAACCATACAATCGTATTTACGATACAGACTTGGAAGTAGGACGCTAACAGGATAACATCCCAGGGGTAAACAGAAAGGAACCTTAAGCGACACAATTTTACGCTGAAAAATAGAAAATAAAAAATAAATCCCAGGCTTGATGATTAGGGGTATTACTCGTCCCCAACTAAAGGCACCGTATTGTAAATAATAGCATTTGCATACACATTTTTATGTTTAAATAAAAGAAAAAGCCCAGAAAATGAAATCTACAGATCCAAAAGATTTCAGGTGAGGGGAGGAAGAGGTTGGAAGTTACGCTATATGAAACATTTCAATCTCGGAGAAGTTTCACGGCATTATGGTTTTGCGCCTTCATCCCGAGTCCGTACGCCTGAGCTCTCTGTCTTTTTAAGGGAGGATTAGAGAGAGAGAGAGAGAGACGCTGTACTTTCCAAAGAAGGGTAGAAGACCGAAGAGCGTGTTTTCTGATGACGATGGCGTCTAGATAGAATCCTTCTCCATACAGTCGCTAGGGATGATCTGCAAGATTGTACGGGGTCGGAGGAGGTGGGGGGGATCTCTTTGAGACAAACAAACGAACAAATGTGACGTGTTTATGTAGTCGGGAGTCACATCTACTACACTGTCGACGTGAACAAAGAAAAATTAGAACGAACATGCTTCTCTCCTACTAGCACTGGTAATAAGAGGAATACTGTACGGATAAGCGTATATAAATTCAATGGAAAATTATATTTTCCATATTAATGGAAAACATAATCCCAATGAGACCTAAGCATTCATATTTGAATTCTACACGCAAAGACAGTTAATGAAACACAGATTAATGTCATTCTATTTCAGGATTCAAGCGCGGCTGGCTGAAACTGTACAGTTTCAGCCAGCTGCGCTTTAATGGCCTGGGAGCCATATTAATCTGTGTTTCGTAACATCTGCGTGTAGATTCAAATATAACCAGGCTCTCACTAAATTATGTTTTCCATTAATATACAAATATAATTTTCCATCAGGCCACTATATGCTTATCGTATAGTATTCCTCTTGTTACCAGTACTAGTAGGAGAGAAGCATGTTCGTTCTCATTTTGATTCTGTAAATATACCTTTCAACATACAGCTGTGCAGGTGTGTTTCCCGTTCTCCATTAAAGCTGAGAGTAAGGCGCGGTCGAACGACTGTAATTTTAACCATATAAGTATATATATTATGTAGACCGTAGTGCTAACAATACACACACACACATATATATACATGTATATATATACATACATATATATGTATATATATGTATGTATATCATAAATATATATATAATATATATATATATGTATATATATATATACAGTATATATATATATATGCTATATATATATATATATATATATATATATATATATATATATATATATATATATATATATATATAATATATGCTGCTATATATATATAATATATATATACACATATATATGTATGTATATACGTATATATATAATATATATATACGTATATATATATATATATATATATATATCTAGGAATATATATACATATTTTATAAATATTTACGCTGTTTCAACCCTCGAACATTTTAGGGATAGAAATATCAGCCTGACTGAGACAGGAAATTGCTTTGTCAGCTACAAGCGTCTTCAGTTCAAACTTTAACATCCGTTGGAGAAAGGAATAGGTAGCATTTAGGCATTTAACCCCATAGGAGAAATTTCCATATTCAACTTTAAAAATAGGTGGTCCTAAGGTCCTTTTTTCCTTTCTACCTGTCTCTCGTGGCGAATGTTTTAACAGGGCATAGACGCCCAAGGCATGACTGTAGGCCTGTTTTGACCCAGGCCGGTCAGGGAACGACAGACAGAAACTAGCCGCCGTCGTGAGCTGATGTCTAGAAGGTGGCCCTGTCCCCGCCTTTGTCTATTATTTTATTAGTGAATGGTGGAGCAAGAAACACACACCCGAACTTCAGCACGTCCGTTGTAAATGCGCGCCAACGTGTGCTGTTCGAACTTCGTCCATTCTTTTAACCTCTTTTCTGTATTTCACATTTTTTCTTTGTTTTCTTCCTTCAGCCACCACTTAGTGTATATGTGTTTATGAAGTCTAGATTAAGCCTAATTATATATTGTTAGCTTCAACCCCGTTATTCAGTAAAATCTAGAAGTTTAGGGTAAGCAAAACCAGGTTAAATCTGATGCTTTGTATGCCTCGCGTCCGAAATTTGGAAGAACCGTTGCGTTTAAATTAGTGTCTCAAATATTCTTTGTTAAGGTTAATAACCCTTAACTGGCGACCTTTGGCTAATTAACGACTGTCTTTGAGGTTAACTTTTGGCTTCAAGTGGCAGGTTACGTGTAATCTTGGTTTGCAGGGCCGTGAAAACTACGTAAATTGAATAATACATGATCGGCAAGACCCTCACACGTAACATTGGCGACGTGCGTAGAATCTAAAGTACATTTTAGAGAAAGAATCTGGAGAAAAGGAAATTAAAATTACATTAATTCCAAAGATAAAAGTCAGATATTGAATTCCATTTCATTCTTCCAAACCAGGAACGAGGCATAATAATAAGCAGTAAAGAGGATAGTTATAACAAGTGTAGCGAGAATTAGCGTATAGGAAAGGGTGCGTCGAGAGCAGAGCGTCATAATTTATAACGTCTAAGACAAGGACATTACCGTGTTCGGATCATGAGTCAAGTCGTTCAAGCAAAAAGGCCGAATCGCGGAGCCCAGTTCATATACACAAAGTAATTTAGAAATCGCGTCGGCAATTCCGATCGTTAGTGTTTGCATATAGCGGGAATCATTCAAAAACCGTGTCAGTGAAGTAGCAAACGAACTGAAATATTAATTTACAATAAGGTACCGTTCAACAACGTAAATTTACGCCAGGCAAGCCAGCATCTCTTTTCATTCTTTTGTTTAATCTCCGAGATTGAGGAATACGATAACGAGAACCTAAAGGTGTTTGGTAATTTAGTTTTCCATCCGTAACGTAAAACGCTATACATGACTGGTATATTTAAAATAAAATCTGGATATCTGCATTTTGTTGCGTTGTTTTTTAATTTGTTTGAAAAAGAAAATGCCGCCATCTTGGATTCCTCCGCGTGTTAATGCGATTGTTTAGAAATTGTTCGAACTGTTTTGTGAAGAAGCGGCCATTTGGTGTTCATACAACACTTGAGGGTTGTTTTGAAATTTAGGCCTCTTGGGACCTTGGCCGCTACATCTCAACGACCTTGTTATTGTGACCTCGACTCTGCTCCCCGCCACTCTTGAGGCATATATTTTTCCTTTAGTAGCGAACCCACCTCGCAATATCTTAGCTAGAAAAAAAACCAAAGATAATTTAGGCAGGAAAGATAGGCCTTAGATTAGATAATACTACGAGTTCTATACGAATACCTACTATAAAATCATATAAAGAAAATTTAAAAATTTTACAATAAACTTTGTAGCGTCGGCTCCCGGGAAAATTAAGATAATAAAGTAATCCTAAGGAAGCCAAGGCATCATCATTTATTAGATCCATGCCATTGTGCATGTATAAAATCTTGTTTACATGTTCTCAAGCAGCAAGAAATTCGCTGATTGAAAATCTCTCTATCTCTCTCTCTCTCTCTCTCGTCATTCAAATGCAAGCATTCTAACCTAAGTGTACGTGACCCTCTTCAAAGAAAGAACGGCCGACACTAGGCTAATTAATTCTAGAATACAATAAGCCAAATAAAGAAAACACCTCTGTCTAATAGATGAGGACAAGTTAAGAGTAATTACAATACAGTGATAAACTGTCGGTCACGAGTGAGGCCTGCTATCCAGACCGAAGCAAACAGTAGTTTCTCCCTCTACAGAAAAAGAGGGGCCAGCACTGGGATAGGTACTAGGACAACCACTCCACGAGGATCTTTAAAGAAAAAAAAAAAAAAAAAAAGAACTTCCAAACTCACTTTATTCCACAGTGCCAATAATTTGCACTATGCCATGAATAACTACTTCTCTCTCTCTCTCTCTCCTCTTTTACCTTCCCTTTCTCTCTCCATTCGGTTATTTGCCTCTGCAGAGGTGTAGAGTGCCTTTCCTCCCTATATAGCCTAGTTGGACTCAGTAGGTCCTAGGAACACATTGCACCATAAGTGCCACTAAAAAGAAAACAAAGGGGAACACAGAAGAAGGTTCTTCTGGGACCTAACCTGCACCAGTGCCTAGGGACACTGAGTGCCACCAGTGTGTTGACCTGTACATGGCACCCAAACTGATGCCACCTTTTGAAGGGTGCCACGTCGTGAAGAACACTTCCTCGCTGCCCAGAAATCACGCCCACTCGACCGGTTAGGCGCCCTTCCCCACAGAACCATGGCAGCAGAGCATTGTAAAACTTTCCTGGGGCTGGGGACGGCGGCAGGTCTCACCCATTTCGGAACTTACTGCCTGGGTTAAGGGCAAGTGGACGACTTGGCCAAGCGGGAGAAGGAAGAAAGACTCGAGCAGAGGAAGTATGAAAGAGAACGAAGGGTGCCATGACCGAGCAAAGGCAATATGAAGGAAAGAGAAGAAAGAAAGGAGACAGCATGAGTTAGCCATACAGAAGCCAGAGGTCTTCAAAGGGAGAAGGAGCTCGAGCTTGAGAGAGCGAAATGGAGAATGCCCAAAGCTATGGCTAGCCATCAAGCCTCCAGTCCTTCACCTGCTGCATCAAACGCTCCAATTTCGAGCATCAATTCTCTAGTCCCCAAGTGGACTGAGGACGAGCCAGAAGCATGGCTGGAGGAGATCGAGGCTCTTTTCGATAACTACAGCACCACGGAGACGGAGAGAGCCTTAATACTAGCCAAGCATATGGAGGGAAAAGCCAAGGCAGCGCTTCGCTCACTGGAGAAGAGCCAGAGAGGCAACATGGCGGAAGTTCGTAGAGTCATTACCAAGGCCTACGAGATAACCCAGAAAAATGGAGACAACTGGTTCGAGGTCTTGCGCAAGGAAGTGGCTTCCGGTCTTGGACAGAATGGGCATGTCGCAAACCCAGTCCGGTACAGTTCGACTCCTTGGCCTGCACGACGTTTGAGGATCTTTTCAATCGGACCATGCTGAAGACCTTTTCCAATGTGTGCAGGGCCCCTTGCTGTATATCTTGCGATAAACAGCCCTCCACATATGGAAAGCTTGTCATGGCTGATTCGTCAAGGAAACCTTCAATCAGTCGCATAGCACCTCTCAGAAGCAGATCATCCCTCCAGCCTACCTCTCCGAACTCCACTCGCCCGAAGAATGGACTGCTAGCAAGATATATGCAACTATTGCAGAAGGGGGCGTGGCTGGTGCCGATACAAACAAACACTAATAGCAGCCTAACCCTACCAGCCAGAACTCGCTCGGTTAGCCATCGGCCCCTCTCCTCCAACGATTACTGCAGGCCACCGAGCCCATCAAAGTAGTGGGTCTGTGGGGCTGCTAGCCACTACAATGCTGGATCTCCGGCCTGTCACATCATCCCCACCACCAAGTTGTCAACCTAATCAGCACTTCCATTTTCTGCTGCTGGTCCGCACCGGATCCTTTACCCGAGAACTGAAACCCAGTTCATCTCGTTGGCCTCTTCAGAGCACTAGCCTGCCAGTATTCCCTTCGGTCACAGTAGACACTGCGGCAGACATTAGCCTGATCACTAGGGCCCAAGTGCCAGCCGGTGCTGTGGTTGGCCGAAGAAGAAGCTGTGATGGGTAATGAAGAGTGGATAGGGCCACACCATTACCGTTCCTACGGACCAACTCAGGTAATGACACCTTGGGCACGATACCCCACCGCTTAGCTGTTAGGTGGAATTCGGCCAGGAGGTGGTCTTCTTGTTGGAGTCGGGATCTTCTCGCGGAAGCCCGTTACAGAATTTAAAGTAATGTTTGTCGCTCGGCTGCTTAATTAACCAGTGAACCACCTCGGAACTGTAACCCATTGATGAGGACGGTTGGAATCAGGAACCTGGGTGATAAAACCTTTGCGACAGCTCACGGTGAGGACCCGTTAGAATCGGGGTTCTGGGTGGGGTAAATAACGCAGGAAAAGGTTCGGGCAACGTGATTTGTATTTCAGTTCGCTGATGTCACTTGAACACGAAAAACAAGCGTAAAAATAAGGGAATAAGCGGACCCAGCGCGAGCCGTTACAAGGCACTTTCACATCCCACTACTACGCTGATTCCAGGCGGGGTATCGCGCGTGCAGCGGTCTTACAGAAGGAAGCGGTTCATCAGTGCCTCCGACTGGGAACAAATTTGATGCGCTGGTGAACTATGGCGGCGTGGACTAGGAAAAGAAGAGTACACGGAAGGCGTTACAGACTCATTTGGTATGTGAAGCGACCATTCACCAGACTGGCCTATACATGAAGAAACACAATCCTGGGCACAGGCTAAACAAGTGTAACACACCGGCCTACGTCAATAAGCCCGGACTGCTCTTGGCTTGGACGGGTACTTAAACGTCGTGGGCTGACGAATCTTCACTCTGCAGTTGAGGGTTGAGGCTTGTAGGCTCCTTTGCGTTTATTTAATGCTTCTCAGTAGGTTATGGTGTAAACAACTTATTCTAATGTTCCTTCCGCCAATTGCTAGAACTGGTTCTTACATGAAGTACTTATACTGGTTCTTTGTACCAGATACATTCCAATAAGTTATGTCATTTTCTTTTACAAAGTACTGGCATTTCAAATGGAAATAGAGGCCATCCTTTCCCCTCAGAGTGTGGCGCGTCTTCAGCAATCCGCAGTTGAGCTAAAAGCGTTGAAACTTCCCACGCTGCGTACGCATATCAATCACAGACAGTCTCAATTTAGTGGTTAATTCAGCATGATAAAGGTGAAAACAATTCATTTTTCAATCACCAATTACAGTACATCAATTTAGTAGCCTTGTTCTTTCCACTTACCACCGAGCCGCAGTAATCATGTAAGTAGCCTAACTAATTTGTAGTAATCTTAACTATTGTGAACTGAGCCACGATGCGTGTGCGCATGGCCTAAGACCTCAGTGCGAGGCACCCATTTATCATATGAGGCAACCCTCATGAATTAACTAGTAAATTTTAATTGTATTAACCCACGAGCGGCGGCGCGTATGCTGCTAAAATGCGACGCCTATTTCACTAATTTTTTTTTTTTCTCTTCGGAAATTTCCTTATCAGATTATTTTCATAAGAATAGTAATGTTTTATATACCATTGGAATCGCCAGAAAATGGCGATTATACGGCAATAAAAAAATATATTTTTTTTGCAAAGAGAACATATATATATTGTGAAATGTAAAGGAAATTTTTTTTTATCCTTTTTCATTTTCAACTTTCTGTCGACCAAACACTTATACAGGTCATGCTTTTTCATCATTTCATAAATGAACAAGAGCTAAATTTATCTTAGAAGTTGGAGAAAAAAATTCAGGCATATATAACTAGTAGCTCAACAGGTATTAGACATTTAACGAAACCATCTCACCGAGTTTCAAAAGAGAATCGTCCTCTTGCAATTAGTTGTTACAGCACTATCAACATTTCTATTACTAAGTGCCCTAATGAAAGTATATAGAACTTTTACTAACCTTATTTACATATATACACTATGTACATGTTTTCATCCTCTACTCATCTTCAGACTTCCGTTTTGGACGCCCTTGGCACGGAAGTAATGCTGCAGCTGGTGCCAGCATCCCTCGTGAATGCCAACATTGCATCCTGGGCACCAGTGCTTTGAACGCTTTGGGCAAACTGCACATAGTCTCAGTTTTTGTGCCATCCAATCTTGCATATTTATGCTCTGGACCAAGCACTGATCTGGCATGACGACCAGGTGAAAGGCTTGATTGACGGCTACCACCAGAAGCAGGAGATGTCGCACCTGAGAGTGAGCGGCTAGTAGATGGAGATGCTGGAATGAGAGGATAAATCTTTCTTCGTTGCAGCACAAGCATGCAACAATCAAACGAAGGAATTCGCTTCTTTTCACTGGCTTATCAGTATTTGCTGATACATTATATATGCATCCAAAACAGCGATATCCAGCAAGTTGAGAAGATTTTTTTCCAGTACCGTCTTGATGGTCTTTGCGCAGCATACTGGTATAGCTTTTTGTCACTGAGATCTACTCCTCCCCATACCGATGTTGTAGTCATTTATCACTTTTGGCTTTACCACTTCTCCGTGTCTTTTGCAAAGTTATGTTTTCTGCATGAGCATAGGAGGACAGCAGATACACAGGCTTCCGAGTAGCTTTTTCTTTGAACCCACACGTAAGAAGCTGACCTTTTCTCACATATAAAGGCTCTCCAACTTTCATTTTTTCTTTCTTCAAGATTTGTGGCAGTCCCTTCGAGTTTATACGAATAGTGCCTGTCAGTGATGTTTTGTTCTCAAGCAATGCTTCGGCTAATGGCACCTTTGTATAAAAATTGTCCGTCACCAAATGATAACCTTTATTCAAGAGCCGACTCTTTTCCATGATACTCATAACAACTGTATGAGACAATCCCTTTTCTGAACCGGAAGCATAGAAATCCCTGCCTGAGTACAAGTCAATATGAAAAACATAACCAGTATCTGCTTCACATAGCTCAAATTTCTTTATTCCGTACCTACTGTGGCGTTTATTTGGCATATACTGAATATACGCAAATCTGTTTCGCATGCCAATCATACTTTCATCAATAGACACGGTCTCCTTTGGCTTGTAGTGTTTCTTGAATAATTCATTACAAGAATCCAAAAATGGGCGTATTTTATGCCATGGATCAAAGTTTGGATCACCTCGAGGTTTTACTTTGAACTGTCACTAACATGGAAAAATCTACTAATAAGGAGAAAATCATCACGTGACATTGTCTCTGGAAAAAAAAGGTATACGGGTTTCCTGACAGGTAGACCAATACTCTCTTTCATCCTTTACACGAATAAGTCCCATCAACAAATTCAATCCTAAATATTTTTTTATTTTGTCCTCAGTCACAGGGTTCCAGCGACGAAATCGGCTGCGCTTTGTGAGAAACAATCCATTCAGTTTTGGTTGCAAGGGCGTCAGCTGCATATTTGTTCGTTTGTTTTACAATATTATCAATGACATTGTCAGTCAGGAACAAATAAAGGTATTGAATGGGCTGGAATTTCTTGGAGGCACACTAATTGGTCCTGTATGTCTTTCTGTAAAACTAATTTCGTGCCGGAACTAATGTCTTCCGGCAGGTAGGCTCGTGTCCAGACGGATGCATGATCATAATCACCGATATCAGTATCACTATCACTTTCAACATCATATTCCTCATACGCTATCACTTTCAGAACCCTGACTTATGTCAAAATCATTGTCACTAGTGACCAATCACTATCACTTCTTTCATTCGCCATTATTATGTAATTATATCAATAAATCACATAAAAAAGTAAATTTCACGCCACCGTCATGCAAAAAAAAAACCGCGGAAACTGACCAAAAGTTGCGCAAGCGTATTATCATCTCATTTAAAAAAATTGAGGCATTGTGGCAATACTGTTTCTTATCTGTGTTCTGAATGGTTTACTTACCCTTATGACATCATAAAACCCCGCCTCCAACACCACCTGTTCTTGCCGCGTGATTTGAAATTAAAGCATCGCTGAAATCGACGATCGCATTTTTAGTAGCAACATAAAGCGTCGATTTTAGCGACGCGCCGCCGTTCGTGGGTTAAACATAAACCATGTTGTAATTTAGTTAGAATATTAACTCTTATGTTGGTGCTACGGTCGGGTTAGGATAGGTTAGGCTAGGGAATATCATAGAATGTACCACTAGGCTAGGTCTAAAACACATCATGATTGTAGGAGGTAGCCTATAATAACCGTGAGCACCTTCTAGTACTATTAGAATTAGGTAAAGTAGTGAATACAGCTCGTATCCTATCTAGGGTTAGGTAGTTCTGTAGCTAGGTAGGCTAACCAGGACTAATCTGCTCAGGGGAAGGAGAGTAACCTACGAGAGGCGAACAGCTTGCTTAGTATAGACCTTCACGCCCGAAAAGGGAGTGAAGGCCCTCTTAAAGGGGGGAGCTTTTATAAATATTTACGCTGTTCGCCTCGAACATTTAGGGATAGAAATATCAGCCTGACTGAGACAGGAAATTGCTTTGTCCCACGCTAGAAGCGTCTTCAGTTCAAACTTTAACATCCGTTGGAGAAAGGAATAGGTAGCATTTAGGCATTTAACCCCATAGGAGAAATTTCCATATTCAACTTTAAAAATAGGTGGTCCTAAGGTCCTTTTTTCCTTTCTACCTGTCTCTCGTGGCGAATGTTTTAACAGGGCATAGACGCCCAAGGCATGACTGTAGGCCTGTTTTGACCCAGGCTGGTCAGGGAACGACAGAGAGAGACTAGCCGCCGTCGCGAGCTGATGTCTAGAAGGTGGCCCTGTCCCCGCCTTTGTCTATTATTTTATTAGTGAATGGTGGAGCAAGAAACACACACCCGAACTTCAGCACGTCCGTTGTAAATGCGCCGCCAACCGTCATTAGGTATAGTCGTGTGCTGTTTGAACTTCGTCCATTCTTTTAACCTCTTTTCTGTATTTCGCATTTCTTTGTTTTCTTCCTTCAGCCACCACTTAGTGTATATGTGTTTACGAAGTCTAGATTAAGCCTAATTATATATTGTTAGCTTCAACCCCGTTATTCCAGTAAAATACCTAGGATTTAAGGTAAGCAAAACCAGGTTAAATCTCGATGCTTTGTATGCCTCGCGTCCGAAAGTTTGGAAGAACCGTTGCGTTTAAAATTAAATTCATCTCAAATATTCTTTGTTAAGGTTAATAACCCTTAACTGGCGACCTTTGGCTAATTAACGACTGTCTTTGAGGTTAACTTTTGGCTTCAAGTGGCAGGTTACGTGTAATCTTGGTTTGCAGGGCTGTGAAAACTACGTAAATTGAATAATACATGATCAACCAAGACCTCACACGTAACAATATATATATATATATATATATATATATATATATATATATATATATATATATATATATATATATATATATATATATATATATATATATATATATATATATATATATATATATATATATATATATATAAATTATATGTATGTATATATATACATATATATATATATATATATATATATATAATATATATATATATATATATATATATATATATATATATATATATATATATATATATATATACATATATACACATGTATATATATGTGTGTATTGTTAGCACTACGGTCTACATAATATATATACTTATATGGTTAAAATTACAGTCGTTCGACCGCGCCTTACTCTCAGCTTTAATGGAGAACGGGAAACACACCTGCACAGCTGTATGTTGAAAGGTATATTTGCGGAATCAAACATTGAGAGAGAGAGAGAGAGAGAGAGAGAGAGAGAGAGAGAGAGAGAGAGAGAGAGAGAGTGAGTTCGAAGAATGTTACGACGACTGAAAAGAAAAGTGACACCGAAGTTTCGTCAAATATGCTTAACTATTTGGACGGAAAAAATCCAGGAAAGTCTTCAGAAGTTTTCCAATTAACACTTCCAGGGTTAGCACCCTAGGTGAGAAAAATAAATATAATAAGATTCGCTTTCCATGTGTTGCCCAAAAGCAAGAGTGTTCTAAGAAGGAAATCTGGCAAATGATTAATTATCCCAGCTGGGGAAAATTAAAATCTAAAGTTACTTTAAACTGGAAAGGCCAATGGCATTGGACAATTTTATCTATTTGCTAAAATGAGAATATCAGTGACTTCATTTGGAAATATTCGATTCTACTAATGATTATTCAATTCCAACAGTTTGCAATTCCCTTTATTTTCTTTCGTATACTATCAAAGTATATAGACATTACGACACCCTCAAGGCCCAGAGAGCCGTTAAAGAGAATGCCCTTTATGGCAACAGCTTCCACATCAACCCGACAGTCGAAGGACTTCGAAGGTGGGTACCACAAACAAAATTCGCACACCTACTGGTACCATGTGCAAAATGAAACAGGCCGAATACCATCGTGATTGTTAAACTCTTTTACGGTTTGCTTAACAAATACTTTCTTCGTAAGGTACATAAGGATCCTTGAACGCATTGTAAAAGGTACAAATAAATAACAAAGGTTTCAGAAATACAGCACCGAAGCCTGTAGGAATAAGAATTCCCCTAATTACAGTCTCGACTTCAATTTCTCTAAGTACAGTCTCGACTTCACTGCGCACATAGGTTTAGTAGAGTTTAACAGTAATGTCAAGGTTACATTCCCACCTGAGTCCCGTAAGCACACTGCATACTAGTTTTCGTGTTGCAAAACAGTCACGATGGTGGAAAATGCGAGATCTGAATTACTTGATGTCAAAATAACACAGCCCACATAAAATGTTAGCAACTAACATGAACTTATCTTTAGTTTGTTTACGTCACATTTATTTACGCCTTCTTGACGTTTTAATACTCTATGTAAATTTTTAAAATTAACAATGAGCTCTTGCATGAACTACGCCTGTAAAAACCAGTATTGTGTGTAACAATAACTATCGTAACATAGTATATATATATATATATATATATATATATATATATATATATATATATATATATATATATATATATATATATATATATATATATATACAATATATGTGTGTGTGTGTGTGTGTGTGTGTGTGTGTGTGTGTGTGTGTATATATATATTATGCCTAAAACAAGGTCAGAGCGGGTCATATCTTATACAGTATCTCTAAGATTCCACGGTAGCAATGGCCGGCATTGGGTCAGCACATTGTGTCTCTCGTCAACTCCTCACTCTCTCTGTCAAACAAAGGCTTACTGGATCAAAACACCGAGATACAAAACTAGACTTTATTTTTAAAATTAACGAAAGCATTTCAGCAAAAGCTACGGTCATGAAATGGAGTCTCACACCCCACAAGCATGGAAGTCATAACTAGAGAAAACCCAGACTCACAATTAAAGCGGTAACTATTCAAATCAATCGAATTAGTGATTCTAAACCAACCAATACTAGTGACTAACACCCTGGTCACCAAACAAAATAAAAAGGTCATGATTACCCTAGACCAAATAGTATGTTAAAAAGAGCACCACTTCCAATATATACGTCCTCACAGGACTCAACCAGAATTCCTGTAAAAAGAAACATAGCTTACAATAATACCTGAAATGGTGTATAAAAAATAAACACTTGAAACGAAAAAATGCATAATAAAGAACAGGGGTTTCACTGCAACGTAAAATGCGCATTCCACATAATGTCTGAAAAAGTTACAAGTGTTAATGAGTCATCTTACTCACAATCTATGGCCATCGGGAAGCCGACCCTCACAGTGGCTGTCTTATTCACAAACACAGCTCAAAAGAGCGATCACACCAGCCGCAAGTCGAAGTGAATACCCATTCTATGGTTCCTCTCTATAATATACACAGAGAGTGCACATACGCACACATTCACTTAATAACCCCTCCCTTGATGCGTGACGTCACCGTCCGGTTCAATGTTCGAAGGACCCCGCCTTCTGCACCCACAAATATCACAAAGCTTCCATCAATCTGTCACGTTTTCCCAATGCATCTTGCTCATGACCAGAAGCCACAACTGAGCGGCATTGGATACCCGACGTCTCTAACCGCGGAAAAATACCATCGTCAACTTAAAGGCCACCTGCACCGGACACACGTTTTCAAAGGCCAGCAATTAGTCAGCTTAACCCGTAATATATATGAACTGATATCATATGACAATTTCAAGGCGCTTAACCAAAACATTAACACAGGTGGAATGTTAGGTCTCACACATGCGTCAGCAACGGTATCATCATGAATTGGAGGTATGATTAGGATTAAAAGCATGAAATTTATGTTCGTACAAATTAATTTTTGCAACTATCTGACGAACATAATTTCTTTTACAGCTAATCTAATTGAAGGTCTAATTGCTGTAAACTATTAGACTATAACTGCATGTAAACTGATAATAAACTGAGGACGGTACGAGTTATTAGCAGTTATGGCTTTTCAAAGGTTGTATTTCAACAGAGATCTTTCACATTCACAATTGATCCCTGATCACCTTTACCTGCCGTGAGCAATCTGATTCGCTGATCAGCAGGACCAATATACAGTAAATGTGCCTCGCTGTCGAACTTTTCTTTTCCAGAGGTTCTTTATTCCTCACACCGTTGGACTGTGGAACAGCCTCCCAGAGGATGTCGTGCAATTGAAACTTCAAAAGTTCAAGCGAAGATGCAACGCATTACTATCCTACTACTATTCTCCTTGCATTTCAATACATTTTTATCTGTTTATTAATTCATCATTTTTTTTTTTATAAGTGGGATCTCTCCTTTATGTACTACCCTTTACCTCCTCTTACTTCTTCCTGATGAACACCATATTACTGTATTTGGAATCTTGAATTTCAAGTCAGTGGCCCCTGTGGGCTTGTTCCATATGAATAGGTTTCATCTTCTATAATAATAATAATAATAATAATAATAATAATAATAATAATAATAATAATAATAATAATAATAATCTAAATCAAGCCGGAAACAAAATCGGAGAATAAGAATATCAAAACGTCAACTATTAAACTTACTTCCCGGCTTCCTTAAAGAACTTGGTTTTGCCGTTTCCCTGGCATTCATGTCTGAGACTGCTGACAGAAAAATAAAAGGCAGCAAGTTAGTTAGGAAACCTGACGTCTATGGCAGCTGCGAAGGAGACAAAGTTTATTCCATTTCCCAGGAAAGAAATCCATCAAAGAGAGAAAGAAGTTTCTAAAGAGAACCGAGTCACCCAGTGGGCAACAAATCAGGATCAGTTTGCGATCTCGCATGACAACAGGAAGTTTATTCATACTGAGTAAATGTTTCAAGATCTTTAATGGAGAATACAATTCTTCTCTTAGAATATACGTAGGGTAACTATGTAAAGGTGGGTTTTTGTTACGTCATTGCTGATCTGAACTTACGATAACGAATACTTTAAAATACGGTTCTCATCCATAAAATAAACATCCATCGCTGAAATGAGCAGGTCATAAAAAAAGATATATTGAAATTCAGTCCAAATGAAGGTAATATCATCCAATTAATAGAATTTGCAACATGTTTTTGCGCTCTGGCTGGATTAATAATGACCGATGGCAGTAGGGTATGGCAAGGCCAAGAGAAAGTGAAGGTCTGCTCACTTCCCACCAAATCCCCCATGTAGGAGGAGCTTTGTCTACCTCCTTATTGCGTCAGCAGGTGAATTGCCGTAATGAGCAGGTACCTCTAAGATACGTCATCGCTACGTAGTTACCGCAGGCGGGAGGCGACTCCAGGCAATTGGGTAGACCTTGTCTCTTTTGGCCTTGGGGTTTGGTATAGAGATCGTACCTATGTTTGGGTTTAAAAAAAATAGCAAGGAAATTACCGACACTTTTTTTCACAAGCCTATAAAAAGTGAGTGGTAAATTTAACCTGTATTTCAACGTCCCACGGCTCCTGGGACATGTCTCATGGGTTTCATTAACAGACAGGCAGATTCTTGTCTCTCACATGGCCTACATAACCGAAAAACGTTTTACACAAGGATCACAAAAAAGGAGCTTGAATTTTATATATCAATGCACGTTAAAGGAGAAGAAGAAGAAGAAGATGTATTGGGTTTGTTCTATTATAAAAAATAATCTTGAAAACCCGAATGCAAATAGTGAAATGTTTCATGATATTGCCTTGTAAAATGTATATAAATTATCATTTTTCTTTATATGTCATGTATTCTGCGTAATAATAATAATAACTGTTGAAATATCGTAGGTAGTGTGTGTAAGATTTCACAAGAATTAATAATATACTTTTAATAATAACGTAGTATATAATCATGCATTTGGTCTCCCAGAAACATGTGTTCTGTACTTGTGATAGCGAATGCTTTGTTTTGCTTCAAGTGTCATCGCAAAAGATAACGTGTTAACAGGTCAAGATAACAGTAGGCTGCGCAGTTCTGAAAGCCAACTTTGGGTCTTCGACTTTTTATGAACATGCCAATCATCACTGCCACGTGTGTATTGTATCGATCTTCTTCTTCTTCTTTTTATTTTGTTAAAAGCTTTGTCCCATACGATTTTCTGTTAAAAGTTACTTACGAGTTTTTGAGAAATACGAACGAGTTATTGCACCATAGCACATGGCAATTGTGTCTTGTTTAAGACTGCATTGTTCTGACTGGGTCTCCTGTGACAGGAAGTGACGTCATATTTCTTTTCTAGAATGCTCCATGAAAGTTTTGCTCTTTAACTGGAGATATGATTCAATTATAGGATTCAATTCTTTACAAGACCGGATACGGTGCTTGTTATATTAATTGTAATATCTCCCTCCCTCTATATATCACGTGGTTTTAAACTCGTAACGTCAAAGTACAGATTTTGTATTGGTCACTCTTTAGTGTTTGTTAATGTTATCTTGTGAAATCTAGAGACTGCGTTCGTGTAAGAAGTGTGAAATTCTGAGTGTTTCGTGGCGCCACAACAGTTGAGGTAATTTTTGGTAACGGCCATAACTACAGTTTACAGGTATTGTAATATTTTTACAGTTTAAGTCATGACTTAAAGAAATTGGGGAATTTACATTTATACGTTTCAAGTGAGTTTACATTTTGAATTTTCCTTTTATGTCTTGTGTAATAGTGTGTACTTAATGTCACTTGAATTGTTTGATCCTTTTTGAATTATTTGTTTGGTTTTGTGAATTTAAGGCTGTCATATTTCATAATATATTTGCAATCTTTGTCTTTCACATTTTATATAGTGGTGATTTAACATTTATTTACTTAGCATCTTCAGTGTTTCTTAATAGTTTAACACTGCATACTTGATTTAATTTTAATTTACTTGGATTTTCTTTTTAAATCTTAAGCATTTCTTAATAGTTTAAATTTTGACCGATTGATTTAATTTCTTGATAAATTAAAGTTTTTGTGATTTAGTGTTGTTTAATGACATAATTCAAGAATTAATTTTACTTTAGTACATTTCTTGTTCAAATGCTGATACCTTACGCTAGTTTTGATAAACTTAGTTTGGTTTCTCACATTGATTAGTAAGTTTTTTAAGGAATCACTGTTGCCTATACAGTACTCAGTCGTAATTTTATTGTTATGAGAGTTCAGGTATCTGGCTGAAGTGAGGTAAATTTTTGAATTCCATGATTAGTAGTGTAATAACCAGGTACTTGGAACACTTCGTGACAAATGCCAAGTAATGTAATAACAATCGGTTAGATTTAGACGATGAAACAATTTTGCAGACGGAGGGAAATCGTAAAAAATTTAAACTTTTGAAAAATTGCCTCTCCTAACCTAAAAACTACCTTCCTTATTAAGGCCCTTGAAAAACTTTTCACTTCCCTCGCATATCTTGATCTTCCTCCTCCCTCAACGCCCTCCTTTTCTTTTTGTTATCCCGGAGGCTTCCAAATTGCTCCTGGGTCGGATGCTAACACCTGACAAGCCAACAGAAAACATTCTTTTTCTGTCATATATTTATACTATCCTACGCTTTTTATTTATTTATTTTTTTACATCCTACGGTGCTTTACATTATTTTTCTTACTTCCTTAAACGTACATTTAATTACTGTCCAGGTACTATTGGAAACAAAACGTCTTCCAAAGGTGTGTGTTTTTGTATTCGAAATATTGCCCCTTTCACTCCAGCAGCATCGTAGCAAAGCATAATTCCTTCTTTGCAGTGGAAATGAGCTGTGCGTGTGCGTGTGTGTGTGCGCGCGTGTGCGTGTGTATGTGCGTGTGTGTGTGTGTGTGTGTGTGTGCACGTAATACTGAAAAAAAGGAAAAATAAAGGCCATGAAAAAAATTGTTGTTCATATATTGAAGATGAAGCAACATCCCTACCGACCCGTGTGTGACAAGCATACTTCGCCTACCTTTGTCACCAAAAATTTCATTTGGTTAACAAAACCACACCTGATTGCATTCCCATTCCCCATGTAGTGCGATTTCAAACCAGTGTTATTTACTCTCGGCAGTGATATTCATTTGCAAAACTTAACTGTAACCAAAATGTCTGCAGTCATCTACATAAATCTGATACGTATCTACACAAATCTGATAGGTAAATGTGAGGGTAACCCAAAAATCTCGCATTAATTTGAGACCTAACGAATCCTTAATAAACTAAGGCGTTGGTCATACAAAGCAGAGGAGGAAGAAAGGAAACCTCGACGAATGGAACAGGCACCGAAACGAGTAAATTTTAGAATGCATACAACGCCGACACGGGGAAAAAAAATTAAGAAAAGAATAGGATGGTAACAACAATTACACTGTTAAGGGATCTGGAAAGCCAAAACGGGAAGGGAGCTGGAAATGACAAAACAATGCGCGTTTCCAAGAGAATACACTTTTCAGCACCATTATTATTTTTTCACCAACACAAAGTCCCATATCGTACAACTGGGAAGGCAGTGTTTGTGCTAACGTGGTTGGGTAGAGGGTGGGGTGACAAGTGACGGTAAGAAAAGGTGGATGAAAGCATCGCCCATGGCTATGACTGCCATTACGTGCCATGGGTTCACCATGTCTCACTGACTTGGTTTTTCGAATGGTGGTCATCTGTGCAAGCAGAGACCAGAACCAATGCTGCTCAAATTCTGAGATCAGCAGATTAAGATAGTGCAGGCATGAGACCCGAAACCTAACTAGACCTATCGAAACCAGGAGCACAATATCCTGACAATCTAGGTTAATTTCACTTATTATTTTGCTTGCTGTCAATTTGCGCAAAAAACAAAACAAAATCCATAAGAGTACAAATCCGTCAGTATTTACGTATCCAAGAAACAGTAGACCAAATAAGTTCATATCCAACTTTACAATTAAGTGCAGCACACCAACCCCTCAAATTTTTAGCGGCCGGCATGTGCATTCCGTGATTCGTGACTGTAACAGTGACTTTTTCCCTACAATGTCCTACCATATACTGGGTAAGTGGGCGTGCCTGCTTAAGGTCTGGCTTAATTTACAAGATGTTCCTGCAACGCTGGCGATGCCCTGACCAATATTCTTAAACTATATTATTTCTCATTGGTAAATAGCTACACGAACGAAAATTTTAAGAACAGTTTTACATGCGATGCGTAAGATATCTATGGGTTCCTTCGGTACGGAAATTGGGGATATTATAACATATTAAATGGGATCCTGAAACATAAAAACAGATATCACATTTATCGGTCTACGCCGAAATAAATTCAACCTTACTTCCCCGAAGAGAATTAAATCAAAAACTAATTCAAAATGGAGGATCCACAAACAAGCTTAAAATACGGGAAACGAAAATGATGAAAGTAAGGTGTAACACAAAAATTCCAAGGTGTCATTCAAGTTGCACAAACGACTTCGAGACACGAATGGCGGAATAGTACGCCCAGTTCCAGAACATCTGCCTACACACATAGGCTAACCTAACGGGTATAAAAGCATATGCCTATGCTTATATCATAAAATGAGATCTTTCTGCCCAACAATTTGAAACTGAAAATAATAATCCAGCGAGGGGGCATTTCAATATTTTCACCTTAATGTTTCTAAAATGTAATTAAAATTTATGCACCCACAGCAATAAGTCTACTTATAACTCGAACTTACAAGTATTCTACGGATATCCATAACTTTGTCCACTATATTCTACAACTGATAATGCACATTTATAATGATTCATTCGCGAATTTTTCCCCATGACTGGGAGGGTTCTGAGTCCCGGATGGTATGGGACTAGGATGACCAGGCCTGAAGGGCAAACATCGAAGCGAAGGTCCATCAAGATCTGGTAGGGTTTTAAAATTTAATTAAAAAAAAAATAGACTACTTAAATTTAACATACATGAAACTTAACGCACATCCTTAAGGGCCACGCGGTCGAGTACAAGACACAACTCTGAAAGCTATACAAAATTCATAAACCTCAAAAATATAGGCTTCTGAAAGTTACAATTTTATACAAAACTCATTTCTGAATAATCAGGCTATACTTATGCGAATATCAACTATATCAAGCCTCGGATGGCAAAAATGTAAAGGGATTAACTTAGCAAACTAAATGAATCTGCTCTTGACTACAAAATGAACAACTTGGCTGGGGAAGTGACAACATGGACAATGCTCAGCTTACCTCAATGATATGCCTTAGAGAAAGACGCATATCGCCCGGGTTTACTTTAATTTGGCCCCTCCACATGTCTGGTCGTCACCTTTGTTCCCTTTCAAAATTTCTACATAGGTTATTTTATCAAAGAATGTATTCGAATCATTTAAAAGAGAGTCCCTCCGACATTCATGATACAGATAATACAGTCAATTCGCCGGAAACAAATACCACTCGAACATATTTACACAGGTGCGGATTTACATTGAGGCTAATGAGGCTGCAGCCTCAGGCCCCGGGTACTGAGGGGGCCCCCGATGAGGCGATGATTAGAAAATAAATCAATAAAATAAATGGTAATAGTACATTCACGAGACTTGTTTTCTGTTGCTCCAACTTTGTAATGGAATTAC
>NC_089752.1:41921361-41958861 GCF_040412425.1 Macrobrachium rosenbergii | reverse complement strand
AACCTTTAGTATTAAAGACCCGGGCTCTACAGTCAGCAGTTTCAAGATATGCATGATATGCAGTTGCATTCTGTGTGGGGAAGTGAAAGGATGAAGCAATCAAACTGATTTTTGCAACTTGATGACGTTAATTCACTTCGATTGCAAACAGTCTCGAGACTTCCATAGTTTGACGTCATTCTTTTCCGGAACTCGTCATCTCGCAGTCAGTTATTAAAAAATGTAAAGAGAAATCTCTCGCTGACTGAGTTGTATTTGCCTTTATGCAAGTTCTTAAATGTTCAGCTTCATTTATAAAGGCTCAGCATCTATAATAATAAAATCCTGGTGGATCTTGTTTGTTCTCCCTCGGGTGACAGTAGGGGAGACATGACACAGCCTCCCACTCCCTGCAAACTGGCTTGTCCGGGTAAGGTAGGGAGGAGGGAATGGGAGGGTGGGGAAGACATCCACCCTCCTCCTGCAAAGCTGTTAGTCCGCCCCGGGTGGGAGCAGGGTAGGTAGGTCAGGAGGGTAGGGGAGACAGCAGTATGCGTGCGCCAACAAGCTCGTTTGTTAATATATGTGGAACATAACGATTTAGTTTGATGTTATAATACAGATTTTCAATAACATTTTATTTATAGAAAATCTGTTCTCGATAGGCCTGGCTTCAGAGATATTCTAAACAGTCTCTTAAATCAAGGTAAACGATCTACCTAAGGAACAGTAAACAAAAATGATAATAACTGCAGGTAGTCGAAAAATCTAGGTCTAAATTAATCAAGCCTTGAAAATTATCAAAACGCTCAACCCTTGTCTCATTTCATGGCTGAAGAAGATCTGACAGTTAATGAATAGTACTCTTAAGTATGTTTTCGAAAGGAATGAAAATATATTTAATTATTCATCCATTTAAACTAGTAACTAGCTTTGAATGAACTGTCCTAATGATGACGTGTTGTCGTAACATTTACCAATGCTGAATGAGTTACACTGCTGTGATTAAATTGTCGTCAGTAAAAAAAAAATGTCATTATTTCAGCTCTTATATTCTCGTTACAAAACACAAAATGTTGCACTAGAATTAATGTGGAGTTTTAATGGACCATAGTTTATCCATTATCATTAAAAGAGAAAAGATTAACGTGTTCGTAGATACTGCAAGATGATGAGACCGATAGAGTTACCTCCTGGATTTTTCTTTAATGAATCGTTAATTCAGAAAGCGTCACCATCATTCAAAAGTTTACCGCCATTTGGAGGTGTTCGTCTTCGCATGAAACCCACATCACTAAAGATGCTCTAATGTAGAGGCTGCATCCTTCAAGCTCTTAAGTTTGAGCTGTTTACCGCGTATCTCCCTCAATAAATTATGGCTGTGTCTTTCTTAATTGGAGCATAATCAAGATAATTATTGGAGAGTTGTCCATCAATTATTAACCCTCTCGGAAACGAGTCTGTAACCCACTGCGGTATGGCCAAATCAAATACGAGTAACATAACAGGATGATGAACGTTAATAACATTTAATTTATTCACTACATGCACGTACTATTTTAAGGTTTATTTTGTCTGATAAAAAGCAAATTAATTATCGTTGCCTTTTTGTCTCTCATCGGCAGCCACAATGACCTTACAAGTCACAGGCACAATACTGCAGTTCGTGTTGGAACCTACACGGAATTGGTAAGACAGGCTCTTGTAGGATTCTCCAGGTGCAAGGTAACATAGGGTAACTGCAACACGCAGGTCTGGCTCAATGGGTCTCTTCCAGAATGTGAGGGTCCTCTTTATGTAGGGTATGCCACGTTCCACAATTTCATCGAAACGCTCCTCCGTTATCCTGGTAAAATTTCTGTACAGTCCTGGATTTTCAGTTACCGATTCTTGCATCAAGTTGTCATAGTATCCTTTCCCCTGTCTGCATTGTAAGTAGGGCCAGACCCAGCAGCATCTAGGTTTTCTGTGCTTCTTGCATTTTCTTTCCTTCAGGCATCTTAGGATTCTTAACTGCGACATGGCATCATGAAAATCCAAAATGCATTTTACTAGTTCAGGGTCATGTTGGTTCTCAGGTATGAGGTGTAGCAAATCCATCTCCTCCATGTTCTTGCTCTGTCTGCTGCTGCAACGGGGATGATTATTGACGAGTTCACCTGGCACTTTATATGTGGTGGCATCCAGTTCACGACACAGTTATGATGCCATCACACAAGTCGCCATGTGACATAACTATAACGCAATTGAATCACCATGCATCGCCTTGCCTTTATGCACTGCGCCATCCTGTCGCAACCGCCAGGTGTGGGCGTGGCCTAAATCATTGGCGACGTGCGGGTGCGACTACATACGAATGTGATCTCATCTCGACGTGCGCAGTGCTGTCGCTAGGGTTAATTGCTTGCTTATTACGCCATGGTGTTGTAATCAGCTGACAATTTTTTTTTCTGCGGCCCGAGGACCGCGACTAATGTGTGAATCGGGCATTAGCCTGGAATCAGAGTGCTGGATTTTAATTTGTTGGACTCGTGACCCGCGGTCGTTGTTCATTTTTTCGTGAATTATGTACAGATATTGCAACTGTGAGCGTCAGTTTATTATATGACTTTAACGATTGCCCTGTTAAGTTTTTACAAGCCGTATTCCAGTTGGCAAAGTTTAACAACTGTGTAGTGACACGCAGTGAAGATTTAAACTTTCAGCCTGTACATTTTAATTATATTTTAATCGGTCGTTTCTAAACTTGAGGGGATTTTACTCAACCTTTACCATAATATCATAATAAAATTCTCCCTTTTGTGTTTGTAATCTGCAGATTTTTTATTTATATGCATTTGATTGTGTATTATTTTGTTTAGCTGAATATATTTTTCAGCCATAAAATTAGTTGGTCTACCGTTCGTATCGCCCTCCGAACTTTCTTTACTCCAAGACCAAAGGATTTCCCAAACAGAACTCCAAACTCATTCCATTTTGTTACTTTTTATTTCCGGTGATCGAAATTCCAAGAAGTGTTTCATTAGCCAACAGATTTACTTCTAAAAACTTCTTCCAAGGGCAGATCATCATCTCCTTTGCTATTTTTTTTTTCGTTTCCGCTAATGATACGATGCTTTTAGTATTTCATTCGTTTTATTTGTTTCGTTTTGTTTTTTTCTCGGGTATGGGGATATTGGAGGGCTAGAGTTTTGGAGAAACCGCAACAGCTAGTGGTCCGTGATACTTTCAAAATTTGTTCTTCAGTAACCGTAATTTGTCAGTATTTTTAACGCTTTTTGTGTTCTTTTCTAAGATTTCATATTTTTTTGAAGGCAAGTTTACATTCCTTTTATGTGAAATTATTTCATTTTCTTATTAGTTTAATGACTTTCAGAACATTGTACTAATAGTGATAAAAAAAATTAAACATCACATTTTCTCAGGAAATCGCTTATACTTTCGAGGGATGGACCTGAACATTTTAGAATGTATATTACCAAGTTAATAAGAAAACAAAATCAATGTTTGAACACTTGCAAATATCCATTTCGACTTCACCTTATTTGCGGTGTATACTCATTTCTATGGAACCTACACGAGAAGTCATGAGGATGAATGAAAACAAATTATTTTCGTTTCATTTTCTTGAATGAATTCGCTCTCATTTCCCTCAGCCAGACCTTCATAGAGCGCGAATCTCAATTCCTCCACCTGAACCCAGAGATTTTGTTCCCATCACAATGTGCCTCTTTTACAGAAGGTGGATCGTGATGGGAACTTCTTTTCTCTCTCTCTCTCTCTCTCTCTCTCTCTCTCTCTCTCTCTCTCTCTCTCTCTCTCTCTCTCTCTGTAGAATGATAGTTATACTCCCTTTTCAGTTTCTATTATTTGCCGTACTTCCCTTGTTTCCGCTCAGCTGCTGCTGCGTTGTTGGTGTCATGGATTCTGTTGTTTGCTCCTGGCCTTTCGTAAACGTCTTTTGACTGCGTTGTTGAACATTTTGCTTGTGAAGACAGATTTCGGTCACTTTCTTTCGGATGTTATTTGACTGGTTGCTTCACGTTTGTTCGTGTTCTGTTAATGAACAATCTCCATTCTATGTAAAAAAAAAATCTTAAAACACGCTTTTATTAAAATGCACTAAAAAGTAAAAAGTAATTTTTGGAGAAACACCAGAATTTTCTGACAATTAATCATGCCTACAAAAATAAAAGCGTGGGCGCCAAACATGGAAGGAAATGCTATAAGAAATGTTTCTTTTCTTGTAGCATTTCCTTCCATGTTTGGCGCCCACACTTTTATTTTTGTAGGCATGATTAATTGCATGAAAAACCTGATGTCAACAAAAAAACTTTTTACTTTTTAGTGTGCATTTTAATAAAAGCCTATTTTTTTTATTTTATACTTTTTAGTCTTGACAGAAATTGCAACCGATTTATGAGTGTTGCTAACGAAACCGAACGCGATATAGTATCCTTTCGAGCCAAGAAGGTTTGAAAAATCCGTAGAGTTATTACGTATTGTACCGAGTCAAAGAAGGTATGAACGATCCGAAGAGTTTCATAAAAATCCTGAGATACTGGGAGATGTTACTGTAGGGTCACTAGAGGTCACTGCTGACCTGTTGATCATGTATCATGTAAGGTTGTACTGTCACCGGGATTTAGTAACCAGGCAAAATTTCAAGTCCATCAGACGAGGGGAATATAGGCTATAGCTCGAAAATTGAGTTTTTACTGATTGAGTAATAAGATGCTGTACCTTTTACTGAGGATATTCGACATTTTGTTGGGATAAACCTTAGGATTTCATTAACGCCAAAACTGGAACATTTTCTTTCTGCCTTCGGTAGAAAAATTCGATTATGTTCCCTTGATTTTCATTTTAACGAAGTATTTTAACTGCCAAATGCAACCGAGTATTCCATTGTCAGTTGATAGTCGAATGTAAATTTAGTATGCATGGAAGTAACTTGTTTCCATACCCGTTGCCAGTTATGTTTTTCTTTTTGTGCATTTGCGATTTTTTTTAGATTCGTTTGTTTCGGACAACCAATTTAATTTTGCTTTAGAATATCACAAAGTAATTTAGTGTTACTTTATTGTTTTTTAATTTTAAAGTATAAAGCTTGGAATATTAGAGAACCCAGCGGCATTATTATCTATATACATAAAAATGGATGTATGTACGTATGTGTGTGTGTGTGTATGTTCCACATACACTCTGAAACGCATTGAGCCATTTCAACCAAACTTGGTATACATATGGTTTACTATCTCGAAAAGAACGCTGTCGGGTAAGACATCACTGGCACCAAAGTTGGGGGCCAGAGTGTGGGAAGTGGGTGACATGTAAAAATAACTGAAAACAACAGCTATTAGTGTCTAATCCAGAGTTTTCGAGCTCGCTGAGATGAACAGTGACACTCCCAACGCCCTTTAAGTCCAAGTTCAGCCCTGATAGGAAGGGAGCGTGAGGAGGGTGGGAAGGGGGTGACGCAAAAATAACCGAAAACGACATATATTAGTGTCTAGTCCATAGTTTTCGAGCTCGCTGAGATGAATAGTGACACTCAAGATACCCTTTAAGTCCAAGTTTAGCCCCAATAGGACGTGGGGGTGAGAAGGGGTGGGAAGGGGGTGAAATGTAAAAATAACTGAAAATGACAGATATTAGTGTCTAATCCATTGTTTTCAAGCTTGCTGAGATGAATAGTGATACTTCCGATGCCCTTTAAGTCCAAGTTCAGCCCCGATAGGAAGTTGGGGTGAGGGGCAATGTAACTGAAGCAACTATCTTAACAGGAAAGGGAGAGAGTGGGAGAGAGTGAGAGGGAGGAGAGGAGAGGGTGAGAGAGGGTAGAGGGAGGTGAGAGAGAGAGAGAGAGAGAGAGAGGAGAGAGAGTTTATCGGTTGTAATTCAGAGTTTTCCTGGGCAGCGCCAGGTTGGTTAGCTAGTTTCCTATAAAGAAGCCATGGTGATTAATGGTGAAGTGTAACTTATGGAAGGTTTGAGGATAATATCCATAGAAATATCAAAGATGCAATTACATTTAAATAAATATTAGATTAAATTAGATTCTGATTATCATAAAAGTGTGCAGATTGGGAAGTTGATGAAAATTAGGTAAAAAAATTAATCTATGGTTGGTCGACTAATAAAGAGAGATGGAGATGAATATTGAGTCACACAAAAGTATAAAGATAAATTGAAATATTCTAGTTGATTTGTGCTTAACAAAATTATTAATATTTTAGAATGATAATTTCTGATTGGGTGTAAGACTGTGAGATGTTTAAGAGCTAAAAGCTGTATTATGCTGCTGGTGGTGTGAATGAAATTTTTTTTTTATTTGAATACGTATAATATGTTCGTTGAACTGTTATAAATGGTAAACACATGCAAAGATACGTAGATTATAAAGACTGCATAAGACCTCCTTTGATCCATGCAATTTCTTGTGCACTAGAGTTCCAGTCTATAAAAAATATAGCTGTTCAACGTAATGTTTTTCTTGTACCTTTTGTTGTTGTTGTTGTTGTTGTTGTCTAGTGCATTTCGAGGACGCAGTATAGATGATATCTCTCTATTGATTGGGTTGTTATGATTTTGTAGGCTGAACTTGACGATTGGAAGAATAAAAAACCTAATCAGCCTATTAGATCATAATTTCTGTATGTTGACTTGTGTAAGTTCTGATGCAGTGTAAGTTTGACGCTTAAAGAAAAGAGATAATTTAGTAAACAAATGAAAAGGTCGAATGAGAAAGTCGCGATGGAAGACATATTCTACCTTCATTCGGTATTGTTGATCTCCGTCGACGTCAAAAGCTTTAGTCAGTAATTTGCTTTCCGCTGTGAAATTGGGTGTTTTTGTTTTCGGATGGCTTTTACAGAGCAGGAACCAATTAGCGAGCACGACTTTCAATTGGAAATGCCTTCTACCTGTAATTGCTTCTTATCTCTCTCTCTCTCTCCTCTCTCTCTCTCTCTCTCTCTCTCTCTCTCTCTCTCTCTCTCTCTCTCTCTCTCTCTTACCATCCTACATACAAGTGCGATTCTGGTGGCCGCTAATTTCCCCGTAATCTTCGCTTTTCGAATTATAAATTTCCGATAAGAGGCTTTTCTTTGTCTTTGTGCCTCTCCAGTTTCAAGGTGTGTAGTCACGTTATGTGTTTCTCTTACAGATTCTCAGCTCTTTGGTGGAGTCGATATATTTGACCATTTTCCTCCTCCCTCCTCATGCACTCTGCTGCACCTCTCATTTTAACGTCATCTTCCTCAATCCATTCGCCTTTGCTTCTAGGTCTTCATTTTTTCTTCTTTTGCATTTCCATCCTCACATATTCCCCATCTCTTCTCAGAACGTGCATGGAAAATTACGGAAAAAATAAGTATGTAAAACAAAGTACTGAAATACAAGACAGGGTATGGTGCTTCTAGCATCCGACAGAATGAATAGGGATATGCAGAGTGTGCAGTGAAACAATAGGCACGTCTATTAACAATACGCTCAATTTTCCATTTGTTTTTGGTTAAATTCCTTAACTGAAGGCTTTTCTCCAAACTATTCAGGCTCAGTCGAATTTACAATTTAAATGCGTTTCCATAATACATGTAATTGGCGTCCTTACTGCTAATGGATCCTTTTTATTCGTATATTTTTGATGTATAACTGGGCCAAAAGATTATTCATGTATTCTCTTGATAATCATTTTTTCTCGAAGAAGTATTTCGAGGTGTATTTCTAATTGTTGTGAAATATTTACGCCAATTATTCTGTGTTTGCGTAAATAATTTATTTAGTCTTCCAGATTTCTTTCAGTTCCTTTTGGAAAATGTCGGTCTGGATTATTCCGATGAAATGGTACGTTGTAATGAGTAATGTCTTAATTAACTGTAATTTATATCTGCTGGTTCATATGTCGAAGAATTTAACCTTTTATCGGTGAGTAACCGAATGTGCTCATTAGATCATTACGGTGTTTTTTTACGAGTGTTGTAAATTTTGCGTTCATTAATGAATAAGAGGATTACATTATTACATTTCTGTACATCACTCGGATATGAAAAGGGAATGTCTCTTTTGGAGGATTGAAAAACTAATTGTCTAACTTCCCCTTTGAAATTATTAAGGAAAAAGGTTAATACTTTCATAAGAATAAGGTGGTTAATATGTGATGCTACTGTACTAGTTATTGGGAAACACATCTCCCTTTGTCTTATGAGGAAATCATTACAACGTTCTGAGAGATATGTTTGCTTTGGAAACGCTGCTAATTTTTCCAAGCTTGGAACTAAGTGATGAAGGAAAAGCTAAAAGGAAAAAAGGAAAACCGTAGTAACTGGTGGTCAGGTGTTTCATGGATATCTTTTTCTGCCCATTGATATTGCAACATTCCCTGCAATCTTTTCTCTTGAAAGCTGCGCTATATAATGATTTGGCAATTTCGTATAAGTCAAACACTTCATAATCAAGAATAAGTGAAACCGCAGCAACCCCCTTTCGGTTTTGATAATGTTAATAGATATTGCTAGATTATGCCAAATCAGAGAAACGATTAATTTTCTTTTCATATTCCATCGACAGTAATCGGGAATAGGGGAACACTTTCAAAGACTGGCAACAAATAATTGAAGGTGTAAGCATTCAGTAGGTAGTAAAAGTGGTGAAAATCGTCACTATAAACATTGTAACATTGCAATTGGAGACTATATATATTGTACATTGAACATTGTTAAATAAAAGATAAAAAAAATATAAGGAATTTGATGAGGAAAAGGTTCCGAAGTAATGTGTGAGGGGGATGTTTCATTGCTTAGACATAAAGGGATAGAAAACTGTAAGAATTATAGGGAGTTAATACTACCTAATATACCTTAGAATGTCTATGAATGGATTTTGATGGAAGAGGTAAGAAATAGCAGAAGGGGGAACAGCCGAAGAGCATTATACGAGAACTTGTGGAGGAGAGTAACTGACTTTATATGAGAGTGGGTGTGAGGGAAGGTGTGGTGTGTTTTTATGGCTGTCTATTTCCCTTATGAGCTGAAAGATGCAAAGGGCCAGATAAGGGATTTCAGTATGACGGATGATGGTAGAATGGCGGGACAGATAAGTCACATAATAGCTGAAGCAGAGAAAGATTAGGAAGAGAATTGGAGTGTCTGTGGAAGCCAAGGTGTTGGTGACGTATGAAGGGATCGTTGAGCAGTTATTATTTATGGAAGTGAGATGTTAATGTTGATTGTGAATGTATATAATGTATAAAGTTGCTACATGCTATGTGTGTGGCTTTAAAGGAACTGAAAGGGTGACTGATAAATGTGGAGATATTTAGATGAAAAGGTGAACAGGTAAGCTTAGGCAAAATGATGGATCAGATAGTTTTGAGGTAGTTTGGTCATTCTGAAAAGGAAGGACGGCAGATTGATGAAAAGAGCAAATAAAATCGACATTCTCAGGACGGAGGAGATGCAGACGAAGGCCTACCGAGTAGATAGCATGACAGAGATCCTTGATATCCAGAAAACAAGAGTGCAAGACAGAAGTGAACGATATTTTGTGCGAAGCGGAAAAAGGTGTCCGTCCACAATTCACCAGTCAAAGCATAAATGTGGTAGTGACCGTTGTATATGAGTATGCTGTGAATGTCGGCAATAAGAAGAAGGAAACGAAGCAGTTGTTATACGATTGCGAACTAAATGCATTTTAATCGGCCATTTACCATTTCGATGGGATGATTTTGTATTGTTCTAAGTACGGAACACTAGAAAAAATCCAGTAGGCACGTCAGCAGTAAGAATAATATAAATAGATCTTCTGAGAAGCCAACATATTGCGGAAAAAGAGGCATTGATTGTATACATTAAGTTGGAATTAAATAATGGCTGAAGTTATATAATGCATTCCCTCTTTTTTCATACATGAGCATTCTGTTCAGTACAAGCTTGCTTTGAAAGTTGATGGTATTCCGGTTTACTGCAAAAGAACTTTGGCTCATTTTGAGTAATAATAAAAATAATACTAATAATACTGTTTACGATATGTTCTGGTTTTACTATTGTAGGCTGTATGCTGAATAGTGTACTATGACATCTGGTATCATCGCTCTCTCTCTCTCTCTCTCTCTCTCTCTCTCTCTCTCTCTCTCTCGTTCGTTCCTTTAATGCTTTGCGTCGGCTAAATAGGAACACAAAGTTGCACGCCTCACAGAAGGTATGCTATTCCCCTGATTGGGACCACCTTGATAGAGGAGGGAAGCCTTTGAACCCCAGGAATCTGTTCCCGGTTTGAGTCCAAGAGCCCCATACCATTCTGTATTCCTTTGAATTAATTTTTATGGAATTTTCTGTTTTTCCTAAAATTTATTAAGCCTGATAAATAGAAAAAGATATCATAACTGGGATTGGGCTTCTATATCTGAAGCTAAATAGTGGGAACTGTGGTAGGCACCACCAACTGCCTGATAAATGTTCAGACCTGAGAGATATCAGGCGGAACTATTCTTTGGGTCTGGACCACGGATTCCAGCGGATCTGGTTCTGGGGATAGGACTCGGCATTCTATCCGGCTTGCCCAACATGATTAGGGTGGGGATGATTGTATTCCAGTAATATTGTCACTTCTAGCAAGCAAGTTTAGCTTACACTCTGGGCTTTCACTTAATCATGTTGTGCCATCCTGGGGTAGGGGGTAGGAGTGACATTAGTTCAAGTTGGGAGCGGGGTCTGTCTCCAGCTACTGTACCTGTTGCTCGGGCGAGTTGAATCTCCGAGCGGCCAATGAAGAATAAGAGGAATCGGCTCTGGTGATAGAAATTCATTTCTCGCTACAGTACGTGTCTGGATTCCACAGTAAGCTGCTGTAGGTCCCAAGCTGCTAGGGTAACTAATTGGTTCTAGCCACGTAAATAAGTTCATCCTTCGCTGAAGCTCCTAGAGAGCGCCATGTTAATCAGCTCAGTGGTCTGGTAAAACTAAGATACTTATTTAATCCTAGTGAGTGACATTTGGGGGAGTCAGTTCTCACTTGTGCCATTGGTGGAAGAATAAACCCCATAAAGGCTGATGATATCTTTTAAGGTTTTCAGGTTTATTTAATTTTTTTCTCACTCAATCTTTATGCTAAGTGCTGTTTCAATAAATTTACTTGGGGTTTTAATAATGAGATCAAATTACTGAGAAAATTGCATCCTGACCAGGCTCAGTCCATCAATCTATAACTCAAACTTCTCTCGTTTTATAAAATGTATAGAAAACTTTCTGGCCTTTCTACACTCTGATTATAGCCTGGGTCTACCGTTCTACTGTTTATGTTCTAAATTGTATCACACTGCATTTGTCTCCTAAGCTTTTAATGATTCCCAGTGTAATTTGGTTCAGGAAAAGAAAATATATATAACCCCAATAAAAGTACTGAACAGTATCAGCGCTTTAGTTCATAATATATACATATATATATATATATATATATATATATATATATATATATATATATATATATATATATATAAATATATATATATATATATATATATATATATATATAAATATATATATATATATATATATATATAGAGAGAGTATATATATATATATATATATATATATATATATATATATATATATACATATACATACTCTTGATGCATTATAAACATATTCCCGAATTATTCGATGGTCACATCTGGAAGGACAACAGTCATAAATTCCGTTAACAAGTTAAAAAAAAATGTAATGTTGTTTTACATTCCAGTGTATCAGCACTAAATTACACGTCAACAGTAATCCCACGTAATATCAAAACTGCAAATATTTTTCTGAGCACTGAACAGGAATAGGATTAGATACCTATATTCTGGAATATATACACATAAAAAGTACTGCTACATGTACAAAACACATATACATTCTAAGAATGTATATGTGTTTTGTACATGTAACTCTAAAATCTTTTTTTCATAGAATGAGTAACAAAAAAAGCGATGGACACCATGCAAACAACACTCGCGAGTCAAATAAACGACAGGCGTCAAAGTCCCTGACCGAAATTTCGAGAGACGAAATCCCGTTAAAAAACACAACACAGTTTCAAGTTACAATATCAGCAACATTTCCATTCTCCACCAAATATAAAACGAGAAAAAAGGAAGCCGAAGGTAAATGAAACTTGGTTCATAAACAAATGAAACTTGGTTCATAAACAAGTAAAACTGAAAACAAATTCACATAAGAAATTTTGCTCTAAAGGCAAAAACAAAACGGAAAATAATGAATCCCAGAATTCATTCCGCATGAAAACACTGGCAAGAAAAAACTACATTTCTGGATTTATTTCTAATTTGAGGTTCTGATAGTGAGAAAAAGCCACAAACCAGTTACTGTTAAAAATAGTTTCTTTCTGTTGTGATGCAACTCCAGTACACACCCTGTTCACTTAAAGGTTTTTCCCGTTTGGTATTTATATGACAGTCTGGAAAAAATGCAGACACTCATAATTTTTCGCGCTCAGAGAGAGAGAGAGAGAGAGAGAGAGAGAGAGAGAGAGAGAGAGAGAGAGAATTTACAGCAACAGGAATCAATCTAAGCACCTCACAAATTTCTCTCATATAAAAAAATTTCTCTCCATATAAAAATTTCTCCATATAAAAACCGCAGCTTCTGGAACCCTAAAACGAGATGAAAATACTGTATAAGTCTTCATTTCACCTTTACTCTGAAGAGCCATTCTTAATATTTGCATAATAGAACATTTGATCACACCCTTCCTTTTTAGAGTTGAGGCTTCTCTCTCTCTCTCTCTCTCTCTCTCTCTCTCTCTCTCTCTCTCTCTCTCTCTCAGTTGGAAATAGATAGGCTTTTTATCATCATCCATTCCATCACATCTCGACCGTGAACCAAATAAGGGAGGGTAGAAATCTGAGAACAATGAGACAAGCTTCTAGTGTATCCGATATTCATACTGATTGTATATATTTTCAAAGGGAATATATCCTAAAGCCAAGAATTAATCCAGCAATTTAACCCACTTAAATGCTTTTGATTTGGGTTATAGGAAATGAATGGTTAAAAGAAGGGGGTGAAACTGAATATAAGATTTGTGTAAATTGATGACACACACACACACATATATGTTGAGTTATATAGCACACATTAATACACACACACACACATATATATATATATATATATATATATATATGTGTGTGTGTGTGTGTGTGTGTGTGCATACATATATATATATATATATATATATATATATATATATATATATATATATATATATATATGGAGCATATATGTATATATATATTATTTATATACATATAATCAAATATTTTTTACACATATACAAGTATATATATATATATATATATATATATATATATATATATATATATATATATATATATATATATATATATATATATATGTGTGTGTGTGCGTGTGTGTGTGTATATATATATAATTATAAAATATATGGGTGTGTGTATGTGCATTCGTGTGTATATACAGTATATACATAATCATAAACAAAAGAAATAAATAAACAACAGATAGTTGGCTTGAGAATACCTTTCAAGCACTACAGAGAAATGAACTAGTCATTTGGCTCAAGGTGTGACATTTCAGTTTCACATCCAGTTTCAACAAATTAGACTCAAATCATAAGGTTGACCTGATTGATTCAGATAAGCCAATTAACCACTGCAAGCTAAATCAGGCAAGTTATAAACATCATTTCCTCTTTCCATTTGTTCACGTAGGTCCCTAGATGTTAGGTGCGTCAGTTTCTTGTGCAAAAGCAAGATCATCTATAACTACTACACGGTACTGAGACAAAAAAAAATATCATGTCATAATGGCATAAATATGAACGTGTAATCACCATTTGAAGAACTCTGAAAGAAAGGCGACTGTAAAATATATCCTTTCAATTCATCAGGGATCAATTTCTAAAAATAAAATCTAAATAAAAATGGTTTGGGAAGAATTCTCCCAGAAATTTTACAAAACAAAGTAACCGGGAAGTCCCATTTCTGCATCACTACCATAACTACCCCATTCTTTGGAATCTTTGTAACGTCCCGTAGGCGAGAGCTGTTTCAGTGAGGTGTGACAGCAAGAAGTGAAATCACCAACCAATACCTGCGAACCACAAGATACTCTCTGCTAGGTCGTCACTGGCTAATAAGACATGCAAATATTATCACGCGTGTTAATCTGGTTCACCAAAAATTTGAAATTATTATTATCATTAAAATATCTCCCTGCAAATCTACGAACTAATTTTGCTCATGGCAGAGGAATGACTCCTAACAACAAATATCATGGAAAAAACTGCAACATTTTGCATAACGTGTCAATAATACCGATTACATTCAAGTCAATAACTGTAAAGACCAAATCTAAAATTCGAACTTAACGGTAAAAAAAAAAAAAATCTAAAACAGAAAGCGACCTCATTACCATCTACAATGCTTGTAACGACTCTCCAGGGCCACGCATTTAATCAGCTCAAGGACTTCTTTTCTGCGGAATGGTAAAATTGCAATGGCTGATAAAACCTTTTATGTTTCATAACTTAATTAGAGAATTTTAATTTCATTATCACGCTTAACCCGTCTGTCACGCCGAGTTAATTCAGAGCTCCAGCGTTACTTGCTTAAAAAGAGAAATGAAGAGATGTGAAATAAGGGGGAGGGGCGGGAGGAGCAGGAAGGCGATATTATATAAAAGACGATAATGCTGCAGGGTATGAAAAGAGTACGAAAAATATAAAAGGTGTATTTAAAATGCTGTTTCTCATATGTTGGCAGCGATGGTTATTTACGAATCCGAGATTAGACAACGTCGTCTATTGCAGTAACACAAAAATTATGCACTGTTTTACCTCACATACCAAACATACATACTTCTACATTCCGTTTAATTATTACAGTAAGCAGACGTCATAACTACAATACTATAATCATCAACAACAAACATACAAAAAAAAAGAACTCGCAAAAAACTGCTGCAGTTTTAAAAAAAAAAAAAAAAAAAAAAAAATTAAACACATGAAGTGGCATACCAGATGTAAATACATACACGAGGGAAATAATGTATTTCATGAAAAAAAATAGAAAAGCAAAATGCTGCTAATTATAAAATCAGCTATATCATACGAAGGACACCAGGTTTTTCAACAAAGTGAGATGACATTATTTTCTTTCTGCGTACCCTGGAAAGAATTCAGAAGTTACCTTCTCATTCTTGATACCCAGGAGAGTAAACGACGACGTAAATATCCTAGAAAGAACGATTCAGCCAGCAAATGCGACACACTAAAAAGCTTTTGCATCGTGACTTAACATCAGGTTTCAGTATGTAATGCGAGTATGCCTGGCCTTGCTGAACTCAAAAAGACTGGTTCTCATCTCCTCAGAAAAACGCAGTACAATGAAAAAGCAGATCTGGTAATTCCAGCGTTGATGGTGTATCCAAGCCGAAATTCCAGAGAGCTGTTATCCGTTCAGATTCTTACCTGTCACCAAACTTATGTCCATACATTTATGAACATAATGCACAATAACACACATATGAATATGAACGTAAAATACACGAAGAGTATGTATCAACGTACAAAACATTCGTAACATCATTACATCTAAACATACACACAAATAAACATCAGGCAAGTCATACGAAGGCCATAACGCATACATACGCCATCTGTCCTCAATATGTGTAAATAATAATGGGAGAGCACACGTGCATGGTCTACAATTCTCATCTGTTTTCTCAGCACACAACGGCAAGTGCTCCTATAAGATCATTTTCCCACAACACTTGCTTGGAACAAGCAGCATCTACATTTGATCCAATGAAAAAAAAAATCTCAAAGTAAAGGAATAAAACAGAAGAAAGACAATGCACATAATTTCTACGCTTTCTTAAAAACAAGACCAAGTAAAGTAAAGACGACGAGAGGGAAGAAACACGATAAGGCTTTTATCTCAGGGCAGAACTCTGGCGCAACCAACAAGAAACAAATCATTCCCAGTCCGGTTTCGGCTCTACACTCAGCGTAGAGGGCACTGGAATATATAATGGAAACAACCTCGACCAAAACACATAATGACAACTAACCGGAAAGCACGAATAATTTAGTCTATAAATACCAATAAAATCAAGGCATCCACAGGTGGTACAGAGAGGGAATGAAATAAAAAAGGAAAATAAATATTGCTTGTTAGTAGTGAACAAAACACACTCATGCTTCTGATAATCTGGCTTCCTGAATTTCCTTGAGAGAGAGAGAGAGAGAGAGAGAGAGAGAGAGAGAGAGGAGAGAGAGAGAGAGAGAGAGAGAGAGAGAGAGCAATAAAAGGCTCAAATTGATAACATAAAGATCTCACAAAGGTTATCAAGCGAAAACTGGCAGTGAAGTAGCATTTATTTAAAAACCCAAAAAATAAAAATGAGCCATCATGGCATCAGAGGAAAAGAAGTAGTGCAGGAATAACAACTTGAAGATATGTGCACAAAATACAAAATGATTGCATAAGATATGTATATATATATATATATATATATATATATATATATATATATATATATATATATAGAGAGAAGAGAGTATATATATATATATATATATATATATATATATATATATATATATATATATATATTATATATATATATATATATATATATATATATATATATATATATATATATATATATATATTTAGATATGTATATGTATATACGTATGTATTTATATACTAGAACAGTTGGAAAGAGAATGAAATAACCTTAATCATGTGATATAAAGAAGAAAACCCGGTAACTCTGAGTTCCAATTTGATATACAGTATATGTAAATGGAAAACTATCAGTAAGGGTAAAAACACGGAGACCCGACTCGAAGTTCACACAGAAATATACGATCATGAGGCCCTTCTGGAATACAGCGTCCGCTCAGCTGAAAAACGTAAGATAAAACTGAAATTGGAAAAACAAACAATAAACAATGCAGCGGAGGGAGGGAATTGAACGACTCCAGCGAGTTTGACTTTCTTCAATCTTCATTTCAAATCCTCCCCCCTCTCCTCCCCATTCCCTTCTTCCTATCAACCGAAGGTCTTTGTGAGCAATGCAATCCGCTGTTGACGGAAGAGAGACGAGTGTCCCGAAATCGTAAGAACATCGTTACTCGGACAAATGTTGTAAGTATTTCTTGGAATAAACCTTCGAAAAGGACCTTGAATTTCATGCGCGTATGTAGAATAAACATTCTTCATTCTACATATATGTTTATAATACATAACTTACTTTGCCCAGTCCAAGGTAATTATCAGGATATGATGACAATACAATGATATATAATACGTAGCAACAAACAACGGTTAATGGCTCAATCCACTTCATCACAAAATTATCCAACGGCAGACACCAAAGCTATAATGAAATAAGCATCAGAAGGTTAAACGAATTCAATTCACAGTAAAACCATATTACTGTAATTACCTCAAGTGTTTCACTGAATCTGCAGTAGCTAATACACGTAGAAATCATCACAGAAACATCCAGTTATTCCTAATTACCAAGAGTAGGAAAGTGTGTTGACGATGAAATGAACTTAGGCTATAAAGAAATAACACAACAAACTCGCAGTTCAAATTCGACGAAGTTGCAAAAGGAGTCTGATGCAGATGCAAGAATGAGCACACCACCAGATGCATGAAACTTCACTGAATGCTCAAAGTTTCAGAACGGAAGCGTGAATACGAGGAGCTTCAAGAAACATAACTGAAACCTTATTAATTATTTACCGAATGCGAGTGAATAAGACTGTTATTGATACGAGTGGTTTTATTTCTTGAATGTGAGTAGGTCCCCAGCCAGTGTGGAATAGTTATTAACAAGCAACGTCATAAAGAAGAGTTACAGTATGTTAATTAGACTGGAAAGTTAAACTGAAGAGAAGCAAGTAGAAATAGGCGTGATGAGTGGAAATGAAAACATCACTCATTTATATACATCGTATACCTTACGAGGGCAGGAGGAAGTAGAGACGGCAGCAAGACTGGGTAGGCTGAGTCCTTCATTGAGGAAAAAGAAAAAATGCCCAGTGCTGGACAAAATGCTACTACTCACATGCTAATGCTTTTCTCAGAGAGAGAGAGAGAGAGAGAGAGAGAGAGAGAGAGAGAGAGAGAGAGAGAGAGAGAGAGAGAGAGAGAATATTTCCTAGACAATTACTGAATGTATCAATTACAGAAGCAGTTAAGAGAAACGACGTGAAGCGAGAGTGCTGAAAAGTGTTCCTCAGATTTACAGAGAAACTCCAGCAGCTGAGAGAGTCAACTAACTGGAAGAGAAAAAACAACTGGACAAACTGCATGAAATATTTTACGTTTTACTTTTATTATCATAGCTAATATCAATACCAGTATCAGTAGCCGTGGTATCCAAGTGAAACATTCAAGTACTTCAGAAGCTTCAAAAGAAAATCAACAGAAATACCCCAAGCTAATAAAAAGACGCCATACAATATAACGCCGATCATCTTACAGTCGCATTTGAATAAAATTCTCGCACGAATACCGAAAAACATTCAGGAAATTGCTGGCTCTGGACACGAGGCGAAAATATCCTAGAAAATAAACCAGTCCAGAAATTTTCATGCTGAGCACAAGCAAATATCTCTCTCTCTCTCTCTCTCTCTCTCTCTCTCTCTCTCTCTCTCTCTCTCTCTCTCTCTGATGCCCAGTCACCAGCAAGAGCCTCTGGATCGACCACAGCCCAAGGAAAAAACTTAGGACCCTAAAAATTCCATTGAGACTCTATTGACCTATGCAGTGAATAACGAACCTGGTAACTGGTCCACTGCTGTGGGTTACTGCCAGTGTGAAGGTCTTGGGGGTTAGCAACCTCATTCTAGAACCTACTGAGAATCAGAGAGTATGCTTCTAGTGAGCATACACATTAGCAAGAAAATATACTATAAAACAAATCTCCGCAAAAACGCATGAAAACTACCGCCACTTCTACTATTAATATGGCAACAATAATGGTTTTAAAAATTTTAGTATTGATGAAGCAACATAGATAACTACAATCTCTTATCAATGGTATCATTCGTATCTTCAATTGAGAGAGACGAAAAAAAAATCTGATTACCCAAGTTTTGATAATGTTTGAAGTTTCTGCATATAATAATAATAATAATAATAATAATAATAATAATAATAATAATAATAATAATAATAATAATAACATTTTAGGTAGACTGAGTAGAATGAAGCCTCCTACACTGAGGTACAAACAAAAAAATTAAAAGCAAATCACTAACTGATTCTTGCTTGACCGAAGTGTAACTTTCTTCTTTCGCAGGATGCGTTGACGTGACATAGATGGAACTCTTAAGTATTCGTCACTGCGTCACAGTTCTTATGCGATTCAAATTTTCGAAAATGTCGAAGTTATTCAGTGTTAAAGTCACGAGCAGTAAGAAAGAAAGGATATGAGCAAAAACACAATAACTCTATAATAAAAAGAATAATAATTACAATATTAGAAATAACAGTAATACATAACTTCTCAGATTTCTTCTCTGTCTGAGAGCCTTCCCCAGTCCTCGCTCCTTTTCGTCAGCGTTCGTCCTCGGATGCAACAAACAGCTTTTGCCATAAGGAGTTAGCATATCACAACAGTCTAACTTAATGGAAATGTTTTTCGTGCGTATTTCTTTTGTGCATCCAAGAGCAGGTTTTTTTGGGGGGAATACTTTTACTTGGACACAAAAAGGAAGAAGTAATTGTGGTACTAAGATGTAATGACAGATTCTTATTCTTCCTAGCCTGACTGAGACAGCTGACCGAGGAGGCATTTATTTCATCGTTCAGGAAACGTTGGCTGTAATTTAAAGATAAATATTCTTGGGTTCTTGATGTAAACAACAACAAGGGGTTTTTCTGTATTGCCCCCTTTGAAGTACTGATGTTCCATCTGGGGTTATTTGCTGTTTCTTAGGGAAGTCGCCTGGACTCGAGACTGAAATATGCAAAGTCCACACTTGGGCTTGGAAAATACTAAGTACGAGAGAGCTACAAAAATTCTAAGTTCAGTTACCATGACATGGGCAACACTTTCACACTCGGCGCACACCGTCTGCTCTGACTTTGTCCTGTATTCTTACTCTTACTCTTACTGCTCCACCTTCTCCTTCTTTCGCCCTTTTATAATATTTGTATCTGGTGACAGCCGTGACGTCATGGTTCGAGGTATGCCGGCTAAGTCCTTATTCATCCCCTCTCACCTGCTTCTCTCACCTTTCCCTTATGCTCTAAAATAATGATGCTTGCTTGTTTCTGTCTGGCAACAAAAACTGTCTGGAGGGCCATTAAACTTTTTTGTCTTTGGTATTTGCTTAACGTTACCCGTTCGTCTCTCTCTCTCTCTCTCTCTCTCTCTCTCTCTCTCTCTCTCTCTGTGTGACTCACATTCTCGAGTTCACGCGTCTTCATGATTGATTCATGTATAAATTTTTGTATGAATACCCTTATGAATACTCTCTCTGTAACAGTCTTGAAATGTTAAAGTAAATTCACATGCAAGCATAAATTCAAACTGGTTGAAATCTAACTTGAGGTAATGCTGCAAGCAATCTTTAAAATGTCTTAGAAAATCCAAGCATACTATAAACTACTTCAAATAAATCTTAATTCTCAAGACAGTGAAACAAGACTTACTATCCAAGTTACATCAACTTTACTTAGTCCTCAGTCCTACCTAATAGGTGGAATTTGCTGTTACCTATCCTGCCATGTGAATACTTTCCGGGACTGGGATCTCTGGCGGTTCGTTTTCTTCATTTCTTCGACGAATAATGGCGAGGACTATGATGATCAATGATGGAGTCATCACCACCGCTAAGAAAAAGTTATGCAGTTCTTGATAATGTTGAACTGGACGACTTGCTTCTTTTCTTCTATTGTCTGGATATACCATCTTGAAATTGTGAGGGTTTTGTTCAACGACTCGAATCGATGTTCTTCTATTCTTTTTTGTCTCTGGGATGAAGACGTCTGCAGAACTGAGTTCGCATCCATGGTGTATCTTCAAAATGGCAATCATTTAAGTATATAACATTCTCGCATTTAATACGAAAAGGCCCCTCCTTAAGGTTAAACAAGTAAATAAAATCTTGCAGGTTGGTGATTTTAGTTTCTTGAATAATGCACTTCCTGAAACTGACATGAAAGGATATCTTGATTATTTATAAGAGTGTATATGCAAGATGTTTTTGGCTTGTGATTTGTATTTAAATGATTTGCATCACAAATCGTGTAGTTGAATTGTGTAAAGCAATCGTGTAAGTTCTCTTTGACTTCTTCAATGTGAATGGGAGTGTCTTCCTGCATAAGGAATTTCGTATGTTCATTACCAAATGTTGAAGTATGATTAGCAAAAAAAGTAGGAAAAGGGGTAACAGAGCAATGTATAATTATGCTGACAATATTATTCATTATTATGTTAACTGTTTACTCAAGTAAGGTAAAAAGGTATTGCTAACGCGAGTCATACCAAATATGTACTTCACCGTCTTCAGTAAAAAAAAGTAAAATAAATGAATGAGAACTATATATGTGATAAAAAAAACCTGCGTAAATAAGAAAAGTTAACGACATATATCTTTAATCGTTGAAGCAATCGATGACTGAAATTTGGCAATTAAAAGTTGACCTAGTTTTGTTTATAAACAAATGTTTGTTTATACACAAATATGTACATGAGACATGACATAGGACTTCGGATTTCAGTAACTTTAACATTTAAAAAATAACATAAATGTCACATGCTTCCGAACATTTCATTATAAGTATAACTGTTCTAAGATGTGCACAAGCAAAGATTTACTAAACAAAGATGAAATGTTTCTGAATAATTTGTGTGGTAAATGACTGTAAAAAAATAATAGAAATTTAAACTGAGGGGGGAGGTTAACAGACTTAACCATGCCTAATGTTATAAAAGCATAAAAAAAAACAAGAATGTGTGCTAGAACGGTTGTGTTACATGGTCAAATATTCCCTCAACTACCTGTCTAGTGAACATATAAAAGTGCAAAATAAATACGAATCACCACAAAAAATTTTCCATTACAAATGGTAAAGGTTGTACAGGGAACAAGAGTCCCCAGAGGTCACGACTTCCATGGGGACGAAAAATTTCATTAAATAGGATTAACATCTGAGCCGGAAAAATAAGAGAAGCTCCGTAAGTACCCTAATTAACCATTCCCAATGGCGCCAAGGGTGGAAAAATTAACGTAATTAGTTTAATCCTACTGTGTTGACAGAAAAAAACGCCCTGCGAGGAACTAACTTATAACGAAGAAATTCATTATCTTCCGGGAATTAAAAAAAAATTTATATAAAGTTCTAAAAAGAAAAACATCATGCAATAAACTTAATTATTTACAAACTGTAGAAGAGGATATTTAAAACACCTTTTATTTGTGTTAATAAGAAGTTTTCGAAAATTTAATTTTTGAAAGGTCCTTTCCTGTTAACTAATTTCTTCCCTTTAAAATTCTGTTACAAATTATTATAAGAGCATACCTCATACGCAATCTACGCATATTTTCGTTGATTCCCTACCAATAGGCAGTTCGAAACCCACTGGTGATGAAGCATTTAATTCCCATTGGGTGTTGGTTACTCCTGATGTATATTAAATTGGATATTAAACGAAATTTGTGGCTTTATATACATATATATTTTTACGAGCCTAACCTGGGGTTGATTTATCTAACCATACACACACTCTGAAACTCAAGACTTCACAATTTAGGTCTTATTACAAGGATCAGAAGGACATTGCAAGGGAGCTCCTCACTAGCTCCGTGGCACTGATATTACGTTACTTACAAAGCAAAGTGCCACTCTGAAAGATTTACAATCTATGGTAAAATTCTTAACTATAGAATTTATTACGGGGGAAACATCTAGATGACATAAATACACAGATTCTGCCTCGTAGGCATGTAAGTCTTTAGGAATGAATCTTGAAGTGATCTTCCACGTCGAGAATTAAGGAATTGGCACCAGGGGCGAACAGGTGGACACAGCAGCAAATGCCTATTCTGCAAGACAAACTTACTGTCACCTTGATGCTAAGAAAACATTTTCCAGTCCACTTAGGAATGCTGAAGGCTGAGAGGAAGTACATGAAATAGCAAGGGGTTTTAATACCATGGCATTACCTGAAAATGAAAATGTTAACACTTCACTATTTTTCCTCGAGACTCCAAGGGACAGAAATATCAGAAAGAATGAAAACTATAACAGAAGACTGGGCGCCGTAACAACTCCAAAACCCAGACTCCTTTCCCGTAGGATGAGCTGTCTTGATAAACATAGCCAGACTTTGCAATAAGGCAAGGGACTTGGTGGGACTATTGCACGACAAAGAGATACAGGGTCAGAGAGGGATAGGGTGGTCAGAGACCGACCTGACAAGGAATCTACTCTGATGCTGGCTGCCAACGAACTCTCCTTTCTCCCTGGGTCAAAGCCTATATATAATCTCTGGTGCAGTCTCCAAGTTCTTTGTGTCACATATGGGGTTTGACCGTTATCTGCCGGCTTCCATGTTTTCGGCGGCAAACAGGAGCGGTGCTGGAAATGAGAAGACGAAAACCCAGGGGATATCAAAGGGTGACAAAGGTGGGATTAGAGGCTCAGAGAAAAGGGGTGGAGTTTTTCGTGAAGGCTCGAGAATTTTAGCGGATGCCAATGTCACAGTTGTTTTGAACTCCCCAGCTCCTCGGTTCTGGGTGGTCGTGTGTTTGACACACCGTCTGTAATTTTACTTCATTTAACTAAATTTGAAAAGTGATTGAAGCTTCACGCGCTCTTGCAGACTGCAATCAGCACAAGTTACAATATATATATATATATATATATATATATATATATATATATATATATATATATATATATATATATATATATATATATATATAATTACCAGGAACAAATTTAGATCCAAAGTACCACAGGAATTAACGGGATAGGTTTAAGACCGGTACCGCAATTAGTTAAGAAGCCTCCAACAATGTCGTTCACAATATATCACATGACACAAAACTTTTTTTAACTCAAATGAATATAAAGGAATGAGAAATCTATCCATAAAAAAAATCTTCGTATTATACATGAAAATGAATTTTTAAACTAACATTTCAACCTAGATTTCCGTAAGCCACAAAAGTTATTTACATAAACCTATGGCCCATTAAGGAATAACATACTGTGCTTAATTCCCTAAAAGATTATCTCAATGAAGTGCAATGTTAAAATCCCAAGGATATCCTTTACTGTAACAAAAATTTCAAAGGTATTTGAAAGAAACGACATAAATTCCATTTCGCCAAACATCCTACTGACAAAGGAAAATGCTAAACATTTCCCGATATGCGTGAGACTCATATACAGTATTTAAACAATATTATCTTGCACTGATAAGCTAATAGATCGTCGTCATGCTATTATTATTATTATTATTATTATTATTATATATTATTATTATTATTATTATTATTATCTAGTAGTATTTTTTTTACATCATAAATTTATTTATGGCCAAAATTAGTTATACAAAATTAGTAAAATTGCAATGTATCCCATTAGCGTTTTTATTGTAGGTTACCACAAGTCATGCACAGTTTTTTTTATTATATAAACTACGACCATCCAGTCTATTCTGATGTCTTGTCATGAAAAATTGTATAAAATCCCCGTAGACAGATTTAGAAACGCACAACAAATTTGAGGCATAAGACAACCCCCCAAAAAGTCCCGAGTATTATTACCACTGCGATAGGTAATACTTCACAATAAAATCAACATCGGCAAAATAAGAGAGAATTACCCCATTTTAGAACACATTATTTAATACTAATTTCCGATTTTTCCGACAAACATTCTCACTGTCCTAACACACCCAGATCTATGAACCTTAAAACAGAAGCCAGTTTGATTTCATCGCCGTCAATAAACTGGAAATGAGTTACTTGACTTCCACCAAGGTGCTAAATAAATTAGACTTAATTGGTCCTTCCAAATGAGAGAAAGGATAAAGGAAATTGAAAAGATAGGGAGAAATGTGGCGGGGAGGGGGCAGGAAGGGGGTAGTGGTGAGGAGGAAGGGCACAAGAAGCGAAGATGAAGAAACCGGAAACAGGGTTAACTGCAGATCCAGTGGATGCTCAGGCAGCAATGCAGACTCACGCTCGCGTATCCACAGCCCAACAATTAAGCGCCTGGCTGATCTGCAGCCGAGGTCCTATAATCGTCATAACGGCGTTTCCAGACCTTAATACATTTCGGAGAAATTGATTTAATCGTTAGCCTCACCTCCAGAGCGTCCAACTTCTATCGCGCGAAGATTACAGGCTAGGTAGCTGGAATTCTGGGTATCTCCATGAGCTATTTATGCTCGTCCAATTAACGTTGCATACTGCATCACGAACATAGCTTGCAGCTGCTCTAGGATGGAATTTCGAAAAATTTAAGACTATACCCCAATCTAACTAACTACGAGGCCTCCTCGACGTTGAAAACACGAACCTTGTTTTATCTCTACATAAAATAATCATAAAAAAATTTAAAAAGTAAAGAAGCCAAAAATCGAGCGCGTTTTGATTTTATTATCTACCTATGACTTATACCATTCTTTTTACTATTCTTTTTCTTTTTATCCATCTCCAAACTAGGCTTTTATCGCTTCCTTTATCATCTCATGTCGGGTTAATTAAATTCCGTATAAAATACGCAATTATCTCCTCATCAATATCACTCTCAATCAGAGAGCAATAATCTCAGCTTTCACAATCCATCATCCTTATTAGGAGTGATGATAGCTGAGCTTTACTGCCCTAAAATGGCTAAAAAAAATATACACCAATTATTCGATTCTTATGGCCAAATTAAAGGAATCAACCCCAAGAGAAATCCGCTCTCTTTCTCCCCTTTCCAACACTCTCTCTCTCTCTCTCTCTCTCTCTCTCTCTCTCTTTCTTTCTAATCTCAAAGCGTTATACATTATGAATGGTTACATTTTTTCAGAATATCATATGAAAAAACACTTTTTTTAATCTCGCTCAAGACAGCATCACACCTAAGGTCTCCTAACACCACCTCGTGTTGCCTTTCTCATTTAACGCCGGAAAAAACTTTGTCTTTCTTTAGAAACATTGATTATTTAAATTCTTATAATCCACATTAGTGAGCAAGCACATCGACCTTATGTGAATTAACGACTATATTTAACATGCACGAATGTTATCACCAAAGATATAAAGTGACAAAGAGGAATAATAAGAAATTGAAACGAGTACAAAACACCGCAGGCAGAAACGGGCTTTTGTCAGTGGAGTTATTGTTACATTGTGCTTTATCCAATACTGTATTGTGAACGAAGTATTAAGGTTCTCAGGTTATCTTCCTAACTAGCTAGCTACATACGAGTCCAATCTATTTGTCTTGTTCCATATTTCACCTCATTTACGAGCTAATCCTCCAGCCAGCCCTTTTAGTCTTATCAGGACACTGTTCGTGTTATACCATTGCAATTGCGAATAAAAATAATGATAGGCGACTGATTTTATCCATCAACATTAACTGGGATAACATGGTATTCTGCTATTCAGTTAACTCCCGGCCCACTTGGACGATATCTGCATTTAAAGAATAAAGTCAAAAACATCCATTCTCGGCATGACATTATGTTAGACTAAAAATGATTGACCAACAAATAAAAAAATTCTGGAGAATGAGGTTACCAGGGCAACGACGTTGATGGCGGTTGAAGATGTTAACATGATTTCCTTATACTTACAGGAAACATGTTTTATTTTATGTTAAAAAGGCCAATTTACAAATGACACTTCCCAGCTACAGAAGGGCAGTAAATGCCAAAGAAATGTTAAACGAAAGAAATAAGATGCATTCGATCTTCAGATGGGTTCCAGTAGCAGAGTCATCATCATTAGTAAATACAAAGACATCATTAAACTGTGACGCCAGTTTTAATTGACACATCCACATAGACAGACATCTTTAAAAAAAAAAAAAAAAAATGTTTCTATGTCTGCTTGTTAAAATTTGGACTTATAAATACGTCTCTGACAATACAGGATTTTCCGATCCAAAACTATAAAGAATGAAATGTTGGAATACAAATAACTAAAAAGATCTGTAAATAAAGGAACAGACAACAAAACAAACAAAATTAAATAGCGTGGCTTTAAGTGAACAAAACAAGCACACAACAAGCGACCCTTACCGCCGGAAAGTCTTCTCAACGTTGTTATAAATATGAAAATATTTTGCGAATAAGCTTGCTATCGCCTAACATCACTTCAGTCTCTATTATTCATTCTTATTCTAGAGATGCACACTCCTATTTCCGAACAATAGATAAAATGGAAGGTGGATCATAACTAATAAATGAATTATATATATATATATATATATATATATATATATATATATATATATATATATATATATATATAAGAGTATATATATATAGGAATTAGATTTGCTTTTCTCAAATGAAAGTTAAGAATGTCATATGACCGAAATGTTGTTGGTAAGATGGTCATCACACTCAAAAGTTTGGTATTTTGAACCCTAATTCCTTCCAGTGATTAGCAATATCACAAATGCTAATCAATGGAAGGAATTAGGGTTCAAAATATCAAACGTTTGATTAAGATGACCATCTTACCAACAACCCCTTTCGATCATATGACGTTCTTGAAGCTCATTTGAGGGAAAAACAAATCTAATTCTATAATGAAATGGAAAACTGTCCTCGCACAAAGGCTTGGAAACACTGGATTCGACCTCAAATTCCTGACAGCATTTCTTTCTTGAACCTTGTTTTCCAACGCAATGCTGGGTAAGCTACTTGTCAGTCCTCCGGTTGTTTTCGCTCACGTCCTTCGAATTGTACAGATGCTTCTGCATTTATTACATAGTAATCATTGCAAGGGGGGAGAGCCTCGATGGCTCAGTCGGTTACAGCAGCAGCTTCGGACTTCGTGAGAACGTGGCGCGGGTTCAAACCCGCAGCCGGCTGATCAGAGAGGCAGACACTTTGCTATCCGTGCAGTGACATCCCGGGATTATATATGTAATCAACGGATAGGTTTGCTTTAACAAATGGAGTGTTACAGACTAAAAACACACACAAAACAAAGCCACTACAACACCTTCTAAAAACATAACAAACATCTCACACGTCTCGAACTCTCGCCATACCCACGCAATAACTTCTCGCTGCTGGGAAGAAAGGGCGTTGGGTCGGGTATGGTACATGAACATACGTACCGGGTCTAAGCGATGTCAGGCAGGGTAGCCGATCGAGACCACAGGTCTACCTCAAAGCCAACCAAAAGTCCTTCAAAGAAGGTGATCAGCTTGCACCCATACAAAAAAATGGGAATAAAAGCACGTTAAAAGAAGAAGAAGAAGAATCATTGCAAGGGGGAAAATTTGCTGTCTGCTTAATTATTATTATTATTATTATTATTATTATTATTATTATTATTTGAAAGCAAAAACAACAACAGAATGATTCATAGTTATATGGATTTCTAGGCATCAATTTCACCACAGGCTACATACATGTTTACCTAAAATTAGCATCTTAATGTTTATATTAAAAGCATTGCACTCTACCGGTATTAAGTGCACAGTCTCCTTTATACACACTTCAAAGAAATCGTGCAAATGGAATCTAATATTCTCCAAACATATAATGTTTCGTGAACTCTGTCCTAACGGGAGGAAGACCTGTTACCATTATTACTTCATTAACCCTGATGTTATGTGATGGCAAAATTAAAATATTTCCGCTAAAAAAAATTGCAAAGGGAAAAATATGTAAAGTACAATATATGAGCAACATGAAAACCTTATGAACGGATCTTAACTTTTTCATGAAACGTGTTTTGCAGTTCTCCTGCCTTCCAAAAAAAGTATACCTTAATTTTACCAGACCACTGAGCTGATTAACAGCTGTCCTAGGGCTGGCCTGAAGGATTAGACTTATTTTACGTGGCTAAGAACCAATTGGTTACTTAGTAACGGGACCTACAGCTTATTGTGGAATCCGAACCACATTATAGCGAGAAATGAATTTCTATCAACAGAAATAAATTCCTCTAACTCCTGCCTTCCATGTCTTGGTAAGGCGAAAGCAGAGACTAAATAGGAAGTGGATAATTTAATAAATATGGCTTCAGGGGAACCCACGAGCAATTAAATTGGCTCGATTTCCACAGAAACACAGGGGAAATTTCTGAGTAGACAGTGAGTATTAGTAAGGTAACTCATGAGTCGAAATCTGTCTCGAATTGTGGCTAAGTACAGTGAGGTAACTGGTTGTACGTTATATATATATATATATATATATATATATATATATATATATATATATATATATATATATATATAATGTGTGTGTATATATTCATACTGTATATATATCCATATATGAATATGAATTCATTATGTTGGATTGTGATCCACCTTCCACTTTATCCTGAACGCTCGGTGCTGAGAAGACACGTGCTCAATGCAAAAATATGTCCTTTCAAAGCAATGTGAGATTAGGAGGCAAAAACAATTAGCGGAGGCGGAGAGGAGATTAATACCGGTCGATATGTCAACAGCAGATACACACCAATCGGGAGAAGTGCAACAGAAATCCAAATGTTTTCAAGGCGAAAAACACAATGAATGAAGTCGTCTGTCTTGTCCTCTGGTTCTATCAGACCATTCTGGCTGGTCGTTGAAATATGGAAGAATTTAATTTATTTATATATATATATATATATATATATATATATATATATATATATATATATATATATATATATATATATATATATATATATATGTGTGTGTGTGTGTGTGTGTGTTTGTACAGACATACATAAATTCACAAATATTAAGCTAAAAATGTCTTTTATATTCAGTTCACTCTACCTCGGGAATAACATGCTCCCAACGGGGAATTAAAATTGATAAGCGCTTCGTCACGCAGTGAGCTTCGAGCTGCCGACTGATCGAATGATTTATTGGCTGGAAAAACACGCTTACCATCGAGCCATCAGAAGGTATGCTGATTCTGACTCTGCTGCAATACATATGCCTGTTTAATTTTGGTTTTTGGTTCACTATAAAATAAAACTACTGTGGCGGCTTTCTCTGTCCGTCCACACTATTTCTGTCCGCCCTCAGATCTTAAAAGCTACTGAGGCTAGAGGGCTGCAAATTGATATGTTGATCATCCACTCTCTAGTCAACAAACATACAAAATTGCAGCCCTCTACCCTCAGTAGGTTTTATTTTATTTAAGGTTAAATTCAGCTATAATCATACTTCTGGCACCGATATAAGTGGTACCAACAATGCAGGCCACCACCGGACCGTGGCTGAGTTTCATAGGCCTCGGCTAAGAATTTCATGGACTGTGGCTGAGGCAACCACTGGACCATGGCTGAGTTTCACGGGCCGCGGCTTAAAGTTTCATACAGCATATATGTACAGAAAACTCGATTGTGCCGAAGAAACTACTGCGCAGTTTTAGTTTTCTGAAAAGAAAACTACTTTTTCGGCTTTGTCTGTTCGTCTGCACTTTTTCTGTCCGCCCTCAGATCTTAAAAACTACTGAGGCTAGAGGGCTGCAAATTGGTATGTTGACCGTCCACCCTCCAATCATCAAACATACCAACTTGTAGCCCTCTAGATTAAGTAGTTTTTATTTTATTTAAGGTTAAAGTTAGCCATAATCGTGCGTCTGGCAACGATATAGGCCAGGCCACCACCAGGCCGTGGTTAAAGTTTCACGGGCCGCGGCTCATACATCATTATACCGAGACCACCGAAAGATAGACTTATTTTCGGTGGCCGTGATTATATGATGTACAGAAAACTCGACTGCGCCGAATAAACTTCGGCGACTTTTTAACTTGTTTACTTGTTATACCTAGAATCGATATCAACCCACCTCCACCTTCATAAAATCCTTACATTGTGAAACTATTGTACCTCACACAAATAATTATATTAATTATAAAAAAATAACAACCTCGCCAAAATACGAATCGTTTCCAAACCGTTCCTTAAATTCCCATCAACTCTCATATTTTAACCTTAAGGACCACAGCTTTGTGTTACCGAGTACCCTTGCCCAAACACCTACAGCAGAGAGAGAGAGAGAGAGAGAGAGAGAGAGAGAGAGAGAGAGAGAGAGAGAGAGAGAGAGAGAGTCTTTTTTCCCCATAGGCTGAAATCACTTATTTTCTTTCTTCTACGAGAGAACGAATAAAATAATTCCCCATAATTTATGTATACATAATCTCTTTCTACAAGTTGGCCTTACTTGATGTTACATGCTATCATAAATTCAATGACGCCTCTTCCTTCCGCTGTAAAACACTCTTCTTATTCTCAATTGCCCTTGATCCAACAATCAGTGCCAGAGCATCAAATCAACCAAATTTCAAAACCATCCTAATCCTACGGTTACCCTCAACGCATTAATTGTCGACTCTACTCAGTATCAAAAAACCTTTTTCATGAAAGAATATATATCTATGTACTAAATCTGAAAGCCTTTCGGGTATTGTCATTCAGTGACGAACAGAGTCATTGATACAAGTGGAGTATTTTGAATCAGTCGAGGATAATTTCGCTCTGCATAGCATCCACTGGCGTACAGTGCTTTTCATTCCCATTAAAGCATCGTGCAACAGATGCAGCCAGAAAGGTAGCCTGCACCAAGTTCCATTATCAAAAGGAAAACGAAAATGGACCGTTGGTTACCGTTCAGTTTTCATCACCTATGCTTGCATCTTGATGCAATTTCCGTTATTTATGAATATCAGCTTATATAATTAATTCTATATATTCAAATACCTTGGCATCTAAGCAAATTCCAACTTGAATGGAAGGTGCTGTTATGAAAGCACTGCTAAAATCTCCATAAATTATTTTCTTGAAAGGTTGAAGATGTTAAGTCTTCAGATATACTGCAAACGAATCAGTCACAAAACACACCCCTTGTATCTTATCAGTGTTTGGGTTCATATGAAGTATGCGTGAATCTTTTCAGTCATATAGTTACCCTCAACTTCCGTACATGTATACAGGAGTTTGTGTGTGGAATGCTAATATATATATATATATATATATATATATATATATATATATATATATATATATATATAGTTTGTGTGTGGAATGCTAATTCCCCCATCGGCTCTGCAGTTGCTATATCTAGCTATCTCCAAAAAACGCGACCGTGTTTAACAGCAATGCTTAAAGTTGTCATGATTTGACCAATGTAGTTTTTGCTATAAACATTATTATATATGAATCCTAATGAATCGTAGGAGCATCTGCGAACGTGATGCAGATCAAGAAACTACGATGCCGTTATTGAGGACAACCTTCCTTCTACTTTTAACGTGCTTGTTTTCCCATTTGTATGGGGTAAGCACGATGCCTTCTTTTGAAGGATTTTCCTCATCGCTAAAAATACAGCGAAAAACGGCTTGACATGATTGATAGGCTGTCGTACTAAACTCTGACGCTTCACCGCTTTTATATTTCTTCAGGTTCCGTTGGTTTCCTTCCTTCTGTTACAGGAACCAACGCTTTTCTTATTAAATTGTATCAGCATCTTAAGGAAGGGTGTCCCTCAGTTCAACCGATGACCACAGGGCGTTAATTGGCCTGGGACTCCCGTGAGTTGGTTAACGGGTCATTATCGTCTTAATTGTGTCAAGGAGAGGGATGAAGTCAGATGGCTTCATTAAATAAGTCCACAGACACACGGGAGAGAGAGAGAGAGAGAGAGAGAGAGAGAGAGAGAGAGAGAGAGAGAGAGAGACTGTTTTTAAGAAACGACTATACCATATATAAATCTCTCACATGTAAGCAGTCCATTCTTTAACGGAAGGCTTACAATGATCCACATAAAAGGAAATACCCACAGGGTCCGAATACTTTGTCAAATAAAACGAAGAATCCAAATTCATTCAAGTTATTGAATTCATTCCCGTTTATATTACTGCTTAATTTTCATACATAGGTAGCCACTAGCGGATCCAGAAAAATTTCATGGGGGGACCAATTTTCATATTACACACACACACACACATTATATATATATATATATATATATATATATATATATATATATATATATAGTATTAATATATATATATATATATATATATATATATATATATATATATATATATATATATATATATATATATATATATATTATTTCTTTAATCGATTTTTTTCCAGTTTTATATTTATGTTATTATCATCTAAATCTTCAATATAATTATTTTATCACTATTTTTCATGGGGGAAGGGCACGTGCCCAGGTGCCCCCGGCTAGATCCGCTAGTGGATAGCGTATAGAACACCCATAGTAAAAGGATGCTTGCAAATAATGAGATGGAAATACTTCTAGATACTAATAAAGATAGGTAAGGATAGTTTCTTAAGTATATACAATATGATCAATTCCTCACTATTCAAGTTTGCAGAAAAAGATAAAAACTCACACACACACACAATCACAATCACACACACACACACAGGGTGAGATGAATATGAATTCGCAGGTAAGAAGCTCCTTCATTAATCCTCACATGGACTGGAAATGCAACGGTTCGGTGGAAGGCGCAGAGATGCTTGGCCAGCATTTCAGATCATTATTATTCATCATTTTTATAAATCTTTTCTCTGACTATTATATTCATCTCTTAATTCTTTACACATCTGATTCCTGATGAAAAAAAGCTCTACGAAACTTTCCTCCAGTTACTTTGGTACCTAAAACATGTCCATAAAAATTCTCAATATTAGTCATAATTCCGTATGAGATGATCGAAATCAGTCTGCGAGTAGCCCATTATTCATTTGCTTTTGGGGGCATTCTTGTAGATTACCCTTTTGGACAAAAAGATGCATAAGAATCAGTAGATTCTCTCTCTCTCTCTCTCTCTCTCTCTCTCTCTCTCTCTCTCTCTCTCTCTCTCTCTGTTGTTAGAGAATATTCAAGTAAATTACATTCATAATGATCTCGATTACTTTTAATTAAAACAAATGACTAAATTTCAATTAACAAGAGTAGGAAGATATTCTTTACACTAGTATTTTATTGTTTATTCTGCAATGTTAGGTTACCATACGGAAAATTTTCGAAGAGACTTCAAACACTATAACAGCAGCAACAAAAACAATAATAACCACAGCAAGAACCACAATAAAACAGTTGAATATAAGGTACGGATGGGCCTATAATCCAAACGTCATAAAAGTGCGTAAACCGACAAAAAGACATAGGACATTGTAGGTCTACGTCATTTTTTATGATCCGATTATTCCGAAAGGAGAGAATGTCCTTCAGAAAATTCTCAGCAAATTATATCCAATATGACTCGTATAGCCTATCATACTGTAACTTTAAGTTAAACACAGGCATATCCTGGTTTAGTAGAGTGCAATGAAATCGATTTTATGACTATTAAAATAGCTCTGAGAAAGTCTCTGTGTTTAAGTTTAGAATGGCGAACACGCTTGACAATATCAGACGATAATTATCATTGTCCAGTGATTCAAGTGCACCGATTCGAACGCAAACATTTCCTGTGTCACCTCCGTATTCAGGTGAACCTCATTTACGAAACACAACACTGCAGCATCGCGGAACACTTCTGACTTCATTCATATTTTCCTTTTTTTTTTACTATTTTAATTAATACGATGAAAAAGAACAACAGATTAACCAATTTTTCGAAATCATTGCCAACCAATCAGCTTCAAGGGATGGTCGTGACGTAAGTTGTGGGTGGGCTTAGCTGCAAAGAGAGGTGGATTTTGCTATATACGATGTACAGAAAACTCGATTGCGCCGAAGAAACTTCGGCGCATGTTTAACTTTTTATTTATTTATTATGATCGAATACCATATTTAAAGAGGCAAGTCAGCACTTAAGAGACCCAACATACACAAACGCACATACGTTTTATCAACGGCCAAACCTCTTTCCACACCAGACCTGGGGCAATGGCTTCTGATGCCCCACGAATAACCCCATCCCTAGCTCCCAGGAACTCTGAGGTCCTATACAAGTGAAAATCTATCATGGCCTGAGCAAGGTTTTAATTCGGAAGCCACAGAGTAAGAGAAGACACCACCACCGAGTGACCACGACCCAAGTATTATTTCCATTCAGTTTTCTCCTTCTTCCTTATTCCTGATTTCCTAATTTGCCTTTACCTTATCATTCTAGACAAATTGTACGTTTCTATTAATTCAATGTATATCATGAAACCGTTTTTGTTACTTCTCTATTTAGAAACACCGACAACGCAATTCATATTCAGTCTCTTTCCTTCTTGCATTTTGGGTCGTTATTGTCCGACACTGGACCGTAGTCCAGAAAGTCATAATGCTCACAATATTAGGAAAAGACGGCCTCCCTCCCGGCATCAAAGCTGTGCTTATTTCTTTCACATAACAATATGAGCATTATCTTTACCGATGTAAAACACCAGCTCCCCACCCCCGCCTCTCTCTCTCTCTCTCTCTCTCTCTCTCTCTCTCTCTCTCTCACAAACACACACACATACATTTAAAATGTGTTTTTTCTTTTCTGATTTCTCATCTTTCACACTTTATTTTCGATCCTTTTCCTATCTGCAAAGCAAGCGAAGTCTTCCTAAAAAGGAATCAACAGAGCCTGAAGCGAGGCTCATCCTATCAAGCGGCGGAGGCCTTCATTTCAGTAAAAACGAAATGAAAAAGACAATGGCGCACTCTGCAAAGAAATCCCTCGTTAAAATATTAATAACGAAGCTCCACAAGCTCACAATCTACATTATTTCCCTCATCCTCTTATTGTCATTTTTCTACTGCATTGGTTTCCAATAACAGTCAAGGAAACACACATCGGGCTCTCCAACATGAGGGAATGCGATTATAAAGGAAAAAAAATGCAGCAATCTTTCCGTCAATTTGTTAGTAAGAAAGTATGAGAACCTGTTTCATATTCATTTTAATTTGGAATATCTCGTTTGATGTCCTCCTCGGCCACAAGGAAAATTGCAATCATAAGTTGCTGAAAACAGACTCACAATCTTGCTCTCTCTGTCCCTACTCATCCAATAAAGTAGTTACTCTCGTCATCACTCTGAACCAATTCCAATGAGATTTTCTTTTTTAGTTAATTTTCTCCTGGGATTTAATCAAGGCCCTGTCTACCTGTCTAAATACTCATGCCCTGTAATTTCCTCTTGGTAAATCTCTAGCTTATTTAACTTTCTCTTTCCTTGTCGAGTACATCATTTCAACGCCACAGGATTTACTTACAATTTTGCCTCATTATCTAACACAAGGGATTTGGCTAACAGTCGCCGTGAGGTATTTACACCACTTCAGTCTGGATTACCTTCTCTGTCAAGCACAGCAAAAAGAAAAGCCTATATAGTGAAATAAAGCAACTTCTTCCTTCGTCTTTCACCGGCAAAGATTTTCTCGACTTCTGAGGAGTCCTTTTTATTGGGTTTCATATATTCTACTCCTATACCGCATAATTACTTGCATCAAACATTTCGGTATTCCCACCAACGAGGACTGTAAATTGCATACAGAATGGGGGTGGGGCTATGTTTCCTCATTAAAATCGTTTGGTTAACATATTCTGAAATATCCCATTTTAAATGAAAAAATTAATGAAAGCGAGAGTTACGACCTGTATAGAGTTTTTGCATTCGAAAGCCTAAAACTTCTTTTGGGGACAACGTAGTAAAATACAGTAAGTCTGTACTTGAAAATAAATAAGGGCCTGAAGTATTAAAATGGTATTTCATGCCACAAAAGAGACTAACCTTGTAAAATTACTCACTTTCCGAGCTGGAAGACAGAAAATAAAGTGCAACACTTCCTCATACTTCATTTACGAGATATCTAACTAAAGTTTTACTAAAGTCTTGTCAAAAACTAATGACGTGACGTTTTCTATACTATTCAAAACCGTTTTGCCTGGGGCTTCACAGATTGCCTTAGCTAACAATCCACCATCATAATGTAATGGAGTGTAATGAAAGTTATAACTTTTGAAAGACATATTTCATGAGGAGAGGTCGAAGCGTAGATTTTGACTCGGTGACGGCTGGAAGAGACTGACTAGTTTCCAGCCCTATGTGACTGAGCGTCATAGGAGATGGGGTTAGATATCAGTTGCAAGGGGTGGTGTGAATTAACTATAGCAATCTGACCCCTAAAAGACTTGCTGAGAGACCAAAAGGCTGTACCCTCCCAAAAGAGGGAAATATGTATGGTGAAAAGAAAGAATATATATAAATATATACATGTATGTGTATATATACAGATACATATATGTGTATATATACATACATATAAAATAAATATA
>NC_089752.1:41826361-41916361 GCF_040412425.1 Macrobrachium rosenbergii | reverse complement strand
AAAAACGAGACACAAATTAATATATTTAAGAACATCGTAAATCGAAGAATCCTAATGCACAAAAGACCGAGAGATAAATAAGCGTACACACCAAAAATTATCTTCCATAATCCTATGCAGAGTATTCTCAAGAGCGTCTGCTTACAAGTACAATGAACACTACAAGATTATCACTGCCTTGAGGAACGACGCCTGGCCCCACCTCCGCCTCCCCTCAAACACTACATCTTAAGTCTGGCATCATCTTAGCTTCACATACTTTATAACAATTAAAGCCCCATGGACTCCTTTCTTAATTAAAAGCTGCGTTATTCCTGGGCTTTGTTTAACAGTTACAAGACCTAATTTATCACTTTAAAAATTAGTTTTATCTTCTCACAGACCGAACTGACACAGTAAGTTGTATAATTTCAGACTTGCACTACCTCAGACTTTTTGGGGGTTTTGTAAAGAAAATGAAAACTACATTTATTGTATTATGACTGATCTAAAATATAAATTTCTTTTGAACAATTAATGAGAAGATTTCAAGGATATATTTACAATTAAGTTTTGACAATCTTTATTGCTTATGTAGAAATTAATCTTGCACGTGAATTTTTATATTTACAATAAAAAGTATTCTTATATTTAATTTGATAAGCGTATGAATCTTTAAATACTTTGGTTATTCATTTAAAAAAAATTGAACTTTATCTTTAAGATAGGTCATTACATTTTGGCGAAAATTATATTCAAACTTCCAATCGTAAAATAATAGCAATTTCAAGTTTCTATCACTGATCAACTCTCGTCAACATGGCCAAACATTATGGGATATTAAATGAATATTTCTGGTATTCGAGATAGACAAGACCAAATAAAACATAAAGGCAAATATCCAATTATCTAGAAGCACCAAAGATGAGATATTATTGGTTTTTCCATTTTCCCCTATCAGAATTGATGAGAGGTCGTCGTCAAGAAAGACGATCATGGCAACATTGCACACAAATTTATATATATATATATATATATATATATATATATATATATATATATATATATATATATATATATATATATATATATTATATATATATATATAATGTGTGTGTGTGTGTGCGTGTGTGTGGCGGGGGGAGGGGGGTGTTTACATACTCGTAGGAACAAGTCGCAAATTTTTAAGATATCTTGCATTTTTCCTTAAATATACATATGTGAAGTCTTTGATCATAATCCCACTTCTATCCAAACCGGTAGCTGCTTGTTGCTGAAGGAAAAGGTGACCTGCCCAACTGAATGAGTGGATGGGTTCCCCGCACCCCCTCTTTTAGTGCCATAAGCTAATTGACTACCTTGGTACACTAACAGACCATCTGTTGCTAAAGGTATCCCATAGAGAACACTTCAGGTCTAAATATCTAGGGAAAACAGAAGTCTATATTATGCACACATACACAAACACACGTGTGTGGATAGAAGTGGGATTATGATAAAAGACTTCAGATTTGTATATTTGCGGAAAAATTAGAGTTATTTGAAAAATGTGCGACTATAGCAAAATCCACCATGCTTTGCAGCTAAGCCCCGCCCACTGATTATATCACTTATAATTCTTGAAGCTGATTAAGGCAATGGCTTGGAAAAAGTTGATTAATCTGTGGTTCTTTTCATCTTCATTTATTTGCAATGGTTGTTTTACCGAACTAAAATACGTTCTGCTGATTATCAAAAGGAAACGTTACATTGTCCCCTGAAATAAAATCATAATGCACATCTTCCTAAGTGAAGTCAGGAGTGTTCCGCGATACTGCAATGTTGTTTTTCGAAAATGAGGTTCACCTGAATACGGAGGTGACACAGGGAATGTCTGCGTTCGAATCGGTGCACTTGAATCACTGGACAATGATAATTACCGTCTGTGCGTTCACCATTCTAAAGACTTTCTCAGAGTTATGCAGACTGGTATTTCATATTGATTTTCGGAAATTCCTACTACAGCATCTTAATAGTCACAACATTTTGTCACCGCTTCATACATCTGCAACATGCTGCGACTGCATTATAAAACCAGAATAGGCCTATGTTTAGCTTAAAGGTACAGTATGATACGCTTTACGAGACATATTGGATATAATTTGTTGAGAATTTTCTTACGGACATTTTCTCCTTTCGAAGTAACAGGATCATCAAAAATTACATAGATCTATAATGCCCTAGACCATTTTGTCGGTTTACGCACTCTTATGACGTTTGGATTATTGGCTTATCTTATATTCAGCCGTTTTATTATGGTTCTTGCTGTGGTTATTCTTGTTTTTGTTGTTGCTGTTATGGTGCTTGCAGTGTCTTCGAAAATTTCTCGTGTGGTAACCTAACATTGCAGAATATACAGACCAATTCACAAAACACTGGTGTGATGTATTATCTGCCTACTATTGTTAATTGAAATTTAGACATTTGTCTCATTAAAAGTATTCGAGATCTTTTTGAATATAGTCTACGCTAGAATCTCCTAACAACAGAGAGAGAGAGAGAGAGAGAGAGAGAGAGAGAGAGAGAGAGAGAGAGAGAGAGAGAGAGAGAGAGAGAGAGAGAGTTTACTGACTCTTACGTAACCTTTTGTCCAACAGGGTAATATGCAAGAATGCCCCCAAAATCAAATGATTCATGGGCCACTTGCAGACTGGTTTGGATCATCTCATACATAACTTTTTTTCAGCTACCATTTATTTTTTTCTTATTACGTTAAGTATCTTATGATGCCTTCTTACCATAGGCTTCATTTTCATAGAAATGCTACGGCAGGCTCATATTTACTCACCACAGTAATATAATTTGTTATCCCTTTAGTAAATATATTTTCAGTATAATTCATTGAAAGCACTTTGGTAGCTGTGTGTAAGGCTGAGACAGCCCTATGATTGGCCTATGTGTCATCGGCTACGTGCCCACAAGTTTTACTTTTATTCTCTGTGGTATAAGTGGAATTTCACTTACTATGGATGCACGCATGTATGTGTATATGCACGTGCTTATCCGTGTACATTCCACTGTATGCATATACATTATATATCGTGGAGTTGAAACTACTATGTTAATTAAAAGCTACTGTTTCCAAAAGATACAGGTAGAAAACTATCTACAATAAGAAATTGACGTGTAGGCCCATGCCTGTCATTGCCTCAAAATATAAGAAATTAACTTGTAGGCCTATGCCATGTCATTCTCTCAAAATATAAGAATTTGTTGTGCAGGCTTATGCCCAGTCATTGCCTCAAAATATAAGAAATTGAAGTGTAAGTCTATGCCTGTCATTGCCTCAAAATCTAAGAATTTGATGTGTATACCTATGCCCTGTCATTGCCTTAAAATATACGAATTTGATATGTAGGCCTAATCTCCCAATGATAGTAACAACTGGCATGAAGGATTATGATGAATTAGTACCCTAGTATCGGAACTGGCTGCGTAAGTCATTTCAATTAATGTGGTCCATGTGGAATCGATAATGTAGGCCAATACCAATTTAAAAGAAAAAAAAAAAAGGCAAGATGCTTGTGTCTTTAGGCTATGCTTGGTCAAAAAAAAAAAAGATGCATACACAAAAATTATCCAAGATCTCTATAATGATATAATCAATATATCTTATCGGGGATGTCAATTTACAAGTCACAACTCCGGGAACTCAACCGTGATGTCACTCAATCCACGGAAAGCTCAACATTACCGAACGGAGTCCAGTCCACCGATGCGGCAACCATTTGACTGTTAACTAGTGTGACGTCATTCCTTCTTCGAGAGAGCTAGCCAATCGGCGTGCAGTGGGCAGAGCTTAGCCACAAAGGGCCATGGATTTTGCTATAGTTCCTACGAGTATATAAACGTACATCTTAAGCGGTAGGTTTTCCGGTCACGTATATGAGCTAGGGAAGAATGGCTATGTACCCTTTAGTCCATCCTGGAATGTATAATGCCGAAGATGACAGGGCCCAGTGCCAGAGAGTGGCTTTTTGTAATCTAACTCTAGGAAAATTGGAGGAGGGTTTACCGAACAAAAGCTTCATTGTTAAAAATTTACGTAGTTCTTAAAAAAGTGTAATCTAATTCATGCATTCGAAAATGCTCGGAGCAGCAATTCCATCAGTTAGCCATTGGTCTAAGTATGCTACACAACTTTTCCCAATACGCTCAAAATCATCACGAAATCTTGAAGATGAAACATACACAGACGAACCACATATCACAATACAGTTTCTACGATGAAAAACTCATAAAAACGCGAACATGGTATCACAATTACTGCAATATATTTCCACTGCTTTCTAAATAACTGCTATTTTTTCCGAACCTAAAAATGGCATTATTCATTAACGTAGGACGAAGTTTTATCTACATAAATGTGCTGATAGCTATTTCTTAATTAAAAATCTCCGTGCCGCTTTAATATTGCTGCAATGAACAAATTCCTTCTCAAGGAAGTGCTGGAAAACGATTAAATCTTTGAAACAAAGAAGGCTAATTTAACAGAATTATCGTTGATATCATGTCTCACAAAAGCTGGCATAACACATGTCACATTTACAATGCTGAAAAGAGACCAAGAGAAAACCGCCTCATGTATTAATAGCAGTCAGGTCAAGCTCCACGACCGCTAAAATTCATAATCATCTAAATAATGCACCACTTAGAAATGTGTGATAAGGAAATAAAACACGCAGAATTTGTGGGGTAAGCGGGAGGCAAAAATAATCAGCTTTAAGGGGAAAGAATTCTGGTAAAGTCCCATAAGATCCGACAGCCTTAAAAATGAAATTCTACTCCTATTCAAGGAACTACTAAAATGGAAAGGAACTCGTTACTGAAAACAGATATTTTGGAGAATGTGTGAAGACATTACCAAAGAAAGCAGCAATCACATAAATTTTACGCTATCAACTAAGTACATGAATAGTGGTCTATTTCATTTTACAACAAAATCTAGACTGAATGAATATGACAATTTTCATGAATATGTAACGGTTGCTAAATAATGAACGAGCTCCGTCTAGAGAATAGTACAAAGTCCTATTCCAAATGCTGTTGGTCAACCAGCTCGAGAGAGAGAGAGAGAGAGAGAGAGAGAGAGAGAGAGAGAGAGAGAGAGAGAGAGAGAGAGAGAGAGCCATACCCAGACAACCCAAGCGGCCCCAGACTAAACGCCAAGCATTTAATTACATGAATGGAATATAGCAGTATCAGCAATGTAATAAAAAGTTTGTAAATCAAGAAAATAGATCTACAAAATTCATTTCGTGTCGATAAAAATCCATCCATCGCGTAATGTGTCGCCCAGAGGGAGCCCGGGAAGGGACTGCCCACCAGTTTTTCATTATGTCGCCATAGAAAAAGCAATTCGTGAATATGACACGGTATTTGTGACGGCTATTTGTAACTTCAATTGCCATTCTTTTTACCCAAAAAAGAAAGAGCAATTTCACCGTTAGCCATTTACTTGGGGATTTAAATGTATACCGATACACCGGTATCGCCTGTTGTTTCAGAATATTACCTCTACAAAAGAATAGCAATTTCATTATCGAATTTTTCTGATCTCGTTTTTGTTTGGGAACTAAATATACTTTTGAGACCCAGCGCTGAGAGAAAAATTACACACACACACACACACACACACACACACAAATATTTTCAATACAATTTTTTGGTCTTAAACCTGCAAGGAGGAAAGTCATTTGGGAAGTGGTGGGCAAGATATGCACTAAATCTAAATCATACCACAGCGTCATCTTTACGTCTTCAACCATATGGAAAATGGAAAAACTACAAGGATAAAGGTGGACCCAAAAATCCAGAATTCAGATTAAATAGGAAGTTCTTTATGCTTTCGAGTCGAGGGTTCGTCAAAATGTTGACATCCTGACTTGACTTGACATTTCTCATGTCAGAAGCAGTTAGCAGAAATGTAACTTGAGGAAATTCATAAAGAAAAAGACTTTCTGTTCAGTCTTTTCCCAATTATTTTTTTCTCTCTTTCCCGCACACAACCAACCCTAACTTCGTGGTGATATGACACAAAAAAATAAGAATTAGCGACAAACAGCTGAGTCAATGTACCAATTTTAAAGTGACGATTCTTGAAAAAATCTGTTAACCGAATTACGATCTTTCTAACTTCAGCATCATGGGGAAGGTCAAGAAAATAATGTTATGCTACAGTATCTGTGTGCTTCATGCCTCAGGTTATTTATACATCAAATTTTCCTTCAATATTTCATAAAACTACGACAGAAATCACCTCTTTTAAAATAAATACGCCGAAGTTCAAATCACATAAACACTGATCTTCCAAATAGAGAGAGATATTGATAAAAGGATGAGAATTAGTCTGTTTCAGAGGGTTTGTGCTTAACAAGGGTTTAAACGTTAACCTCTCATAAAAAAACCTATCAACGGTATTTATAAATCACAGCTTTAAAATATATATAAAATAAGTATTAGTTCCATTTCTCTTACTCGACATTAATACGGACAACTAAAATGACAGCATCTCCCAACGACAAAAAGAAAGATAATATAGAATTTAGGCCAAGCGCTGGGACCTGTGTGGTCATTCAGCGCTGAAACGGAAATTGACATTAAATACGTTTGAAAGGTGTAACAGGAGAAAAATCTCGCAGTAGCACTAGGACTCTATTGTTAGGAGAGGGTGGAAAGTAAGATGGAAGAAAGAGAGTATGAACAGAGGTAGAGTAAAAGGATTGAAAGCGGGTGGCAGCTAGAGGCCGAAGGGACGCTGCAAAAAACCAAAAGTAATACCTACAGCGCACCGCATGAGGTGCAATGACGGCACCACTTCCCTACGGGGACAAGGAGAAGAAAGGATAAGATAAACGAATGATTCAAATAAGACAAGAACCTAGATAAATAAAAGAAATAAGACCGGATGTTTCAGACAAAACATTTATGAAAGTCCCCAGTTTTATTCTCATCACAGTTGACTGAAGTCACCACTTTCATTCTCGCGTTACACCGGATGACCTCTTTGTTTCATTTAGCATCTTTGAACGACTGAAAACGAGATACAGAGACACTCGAAAATCATCAAGCGATAAACTGCTTTCTTAACGTCCCTATGTATTACCGAAAATAAAATCCATCAAACATCCTACCGCTTAAAATTACACAGCTGATAAAATGATGAAAAAAGGCTCATGATATAAAGAAATAATAACTACTTAAAAAATAGTAACTAACAGTAATAAGGACTTTAAAGCTATCAACATCAATCAAACTTCGTCATATCATCATCAGTAACGATATTGACAATAAAAATTATTTTTAAAGTTTTTTAGTAGATTTATGGACGGGTATGCTGGGAGCTTTCAAGAGGCTTTCAAAATGTTCTCAGTAACAGCGACAAAAAAGTTAACAAAAGAGACAAATAAAAAACTATACTAAGAAAAAAACAGAAAAATATACATTTCTTTATTTTTGTAAAAAAAAAAATACTTGGCGAATACAAATGCAGGATAAGTAACACAGGACAACTGCTGACTGTTAACAACTGACTTTGTGAAGACCTCCGAATGGACACCTGTATTACAGTGATTAAGACGCTCGCCACACCAACAAAAGTTCAGTTTTGATGTCCAAAGAAATTGGAGCGTATTTGGCACGTTCCATTAAAACCTACTGGGACTCTATTGGGTCGCAGCCAGGGTGGAGAAGGACTATCTCATCTCAATATAATAACAAATATTTGCCTCACGGCATTCGAAACATTTTCACCAAGTTAACATGAACACAATCTCGTTTAACCCCAAACAAATCTAAGGAGCCGATGGTCATGATCACCTCTTCAAAAATCCCTCGATCAAAGCGGCCACAGCGAAACAAATCCCAGACGAAAATGGCACGTTCGATCAACATTAAATTGAATCAAGCCAACTGAAAACTGCAGCGACTAAATAACCCACCAAAATCATTCCTCCGTAACCCCTGATTAATTGCATCGTATTTTTCACCCTAGTGATAGGCGATATTGCGTTATAAAATTACCAGTAACACACCCAGTCATTCCATCACATCCAGTAGCAATTACACGGATTGATGATGAAATTAACTAACACTGCAAATGGTCTATCAAACAGAATCATTGCTGAAGTAGGATGGAGGTGTCAATGAGGCTTGATGTAGGTGTATGAAAGGTAATCATTTTGGAAGCAAAGTTTAAAAGATTAAACAGAATAACGGCCTTAATTTAACGGAATCTATATATACTGCTCAAGTGCTGTTATTAACTAGGTACGTAGGTTCACGAGCAATGTAGACTGAAGACATGAGACGAGTACCTGACTGTTAGTGACCTAATCATATCGGTGGTTACGACAGATAGCTCGAGATATAAGGGAATTTGGTGGAAATTAATTAACCAGTGATTTCTTGATTCTGACCCAAGTCGCTTCACATCACAGACATTGTTGTGTTCCTCAGAGATCTCCAGATATCAACTCATACTCTTTCCTTGAGGTTCATATCATTCTAAAAGCGCTGAACCATTCGGTTCTACCAGGACTTGAAAAAACTGCGTCTCTCATCAACTGCAACATTTATAATCCAATCTTCAACAGCCAATATCTCTCACTCAAAAGACTAATAAAAGAAACTAAGTCCACAACACAATAATTACCGCCAATCTTCCAAACTATCTGAAAAATAACAACCACAAAGAATTTTACTTTTTTCCTGATGAAATATCATCACTCGAATATGACAACAGAGGAGGTTTCAAGCTGAAAGTTTTACACATTAATTTCATAACAAATAACATGCGAACACAATAACCTTTCATTAAATCTTCAATTCCTGCTGCGCTACATAATCCTGGAGAATAAACCTGAGTTATTTATGTCATCAACAGATAAATTTCCTGTACAGAAAGTTATCTAAACTTGAATTGTTAACAATAAATGTAAAAATGCTTGATAACTATAAAAATGTAAATTTCAATCGATTAAATCACTTATTAGTTTTACAAAACTTCTACATTATATGTCTCCTCATAGGTAGAAAAAGTTTATTGATTTCATTGCACTTAAAATGAAGCTAACCTACATTCGACTTTAAAATCAGTCATATCTGCGAAATTACTCATCATACCGCACACACTGACGCACCAAGTGTATGGGAACGAAACAAAATTACACTCAAATACGTGAACATGCCAAAAAGGAAAAAAAATCCTAACTCAGGCACAGAAAACATATGTTTAGGAGCCAAGCAATGTACATTGCCATTAATCATACCAAGAAAAATTCCCTTGCACAAAGGTTTTTTTTATTTTCTGCAAAACTTTGCTGGTTGACCTCAAAATTTTCATTGTCAGTTTCACTCGCAGTCTTTTGATAAGGACTTTTTAGGGTACTCCACCAGTTTATTCGACCATTTACACAATCGCGCAATTCAGCAACGTAGCTTACATCTTAATACAAAGCTGTGATTTGTTACTTTACAATTCAGTGATATTGTTCCTAAATATCTGTATTCTTCACATATTTAATAGCCTATTCTCTCTCTTTCTCGCTGTCTTTCATACACACGAGCGTGGCCACATACACATATGTTACGGGAACAGATTCAACACTTTTTTTGAAAGTGTACGTAGCGTAATCCTAGCGATCTTTCTTCAGGAAAAAGACGTATAAAGATTCGACCTGGTGATTACACCCCATTTTTTTCCTCTCTCAACTCTCTCTCTCTCCGTATCGACTCTCTGTCTCTCTCTCACGTCACTAAAGCTCATCTACCTGACCTCACCATTCTCTCAAAGCAAACAAATGATATTTAATGAAACACATCGTTTCAAAAATAGGTTTATTATCTTGAATAACCCAACAAGAAATGAATAAAACAAAGCAAAGATTAAAATGCATAATAAATGAATTATCGAGTCAGATAACTAAACTCTCTAAACTGCAAAAACCCTTCTGATTAAAGAAGTTCCATTATGGCTAATAGCCTGAAATCCCCAAAATCAATATCCTCACAAATCGATAACTAAAAGTCATGTCCAAAAAAAACAGTCTGGATTACACTCACATGTCATTTCAACATGTCCACAGACATTCAGTTTGGAAAGAATTAAACATGATAGAAACTCCCAAAACATATGAAATGCAAAACACAATAATGGAAAGTGTAAATGCATAGCCAAGATATGGCAAACGTAACATAACAAAAATAATAATATAAAAGAGGTAAGGAACATTCATATTAAATCTCCTACACCAGTTCAAAGTCTGTAATGATTAGAAAATCAAGTGGTAAAAATCATGTTCAATTTCCTCCATAAAACAGAGATTTGAAACTCTACCTTTATCTGCCGATTTTCAAAGCCTGGATCCTTCCAAGCTTATGAGGGACAATTGCAGTTCTGTCACGTTAATGAACGATCAAACTCTACTTTTAGGGCAGATTTTGCATAATCGAGATCAAAGTAACGCACGTACTCACGAATATACATAACGCTTGGAAGATCACCTGACCCTCACTGTTGCTGAGCTTCTCACGCAGATAGCTGAGGAATCAAACTATTTGCTGAATACAAAGATTTTGTAACTGACACCATCTCGCTCCAAAAATTCTTTCATCACATCTTAAAGCATTGAAGCTATGAAATGCATATATGTGTCCTTTAAATACATATATGGAATTGTTTTCCGTCGACTTACTAATTCTCTGCATATCTGTTTTAAAGAGAAATGACTGGAATACATTTTTATCTTTATACATAAAGATAAGATTGTAGGGTCCCACACGGACCTACACAATCGTCCATCTTACCTGGCCGTCCGAAATCATACCCTACGGGCATCCGCTCCTCACAACAAGCATCTCCTGACACAAGCGCCAAGCACACGCATATAAGAAACACATCCGACACCATACATCCTTTTCATGTATACTGTCTGTCCTTCATAATAATGTGACGTCAAATGTATCATTCTAAGCGAGGCAACACAATGTCAGCTTTCCAGATATATTTATCAAAACTCTGTCCGCAATTTGTATATAGAATTAAGTAAAGACATGCCTTTCGTATGAATAAGCTTAAAAGAAAATAACAAAATGTTAAGTATTCCTGGTCGAGAATGAAATAACATTGCATTCTCCATTCACATATAATTTCTTTTTTTAGCAATGGTACTTTAAAAAAAAAAAATACCATGACACGTGCTAGTGAAACAAAGCAAATCAAAAGTACAGTGCTCCAAAACATAACCATCATTCACAGCACAGAAACTTGTAGTCTGCATGCCTTAAAACATATTCCAGTAATCTTTCTTCATCTGTAACCAAATAATGAGCAATATCAGTCAAAAGAAAACAATAATGAAAAACAAAACAACAGCTTCTGAATTTTATAAAAAGGCAATTTGTATGGATTTTACTTTCTCAGGCAATTCATATGAACGTCAGTTACTTTTTTATACGAACTATATTATGCGAGAGAGAGAGAGAGAGAGAGAGAGAGAGAGAGAGAGAGAGAGAGAGAGAGAGAGAGAGAGAGAGAGAGAGAGAGAGAGAGAGAGAGAGAGAGAGAGAGAGAGAGTCTATATTTGTAGGGGGAAACTATGGAAAACGGTGCTTACAGCTAGAAATTTAAAAAAATTTTGGTTAGTCATAAATATAAGCCATTAGCCTTTACACGTTTCAGAATCACAAAGAGCTAGTATTTCTATTAATTCCACACGTTCGCATTAAAATATAATTTTGTGCCGTAAAAACCGAATAGAAGGTATGTGATATTATATACTCTTCAATATCATGAATATTCAATGTTATTCGATTTGCTTTTTTCATGTAATGTGATTTAAGAATATACCTAATTTATTTATATAAGTCGTAGTCTTAATGTTTCATAATGGTTTACAAAGACTCTCTTATTTTCATACTGATACAAGGGCTCTTAAGTGCAAGAGCAAAGGGTACTAGAAAATGGTACAATGTTCAGTTTTAAACAAAAAATGGGATTTGTATTTTTGCTTCTGATCAACAGTATTCACGACAAAAAAACCATAAAATTTATGGTAATAATTTGAGTTTTCTGTAAAAGAAAACTATTGAGATGGCTTTGTCTGTCCGTCCGCACTTTTTCTGTCCGCTCATCTTGTGTCTATTGAAAGCAGGCTGCAAATTGATATGCTGATCATCCACCGTCCAATCATCAAGCATACCAAATTGCAGCCCTCTAGCCTCAGTAGTTTTTATTTGATTTAAGGTTAATGTTAGCCAAGATCGTGAGTCTGGCAGCGCTTTCTGGAGGCGTCGCCGACGAAACTTCACTCGACCGCATCTGGGGAACAACAGGACGTAGCTGAGTTTCGTACAGTTTTATACACTGTACAGAAAACGCGATTGCGCCGAAGAAAATTCGGTGTATTTTTTACTTTTTTTTTATCACAACGGTCAAAGAACGAATTAGATTTTAGAGTGAAGGTGATGATATTGCTTGCTCTGTAGGCCTTCTAAAGATTTTGATTTATAAATACACTTTACGATCCTCTTTTATATAGGTCAGGTGAGCATCCAAACACTGTCTATACGCGACTCTTTACAGAACATTATTCTGTTTCCATTAAGCATATACAGAATACATTTATGCCTACGAAATACTAATGGATGACTTAGGTCATATAAAAGACCTTCGTTATAAGACCAATGACCCAGTCACTGGAGACGAAGAGGAACGTCTGAAATAAGTTATTAATACCACCGACTGCCAAATGTCCATTCAGTGCGCTTCGCTAAACGGGGACCCAGATATTTGTCATTATTATTCTGCTACCCAATATGATTCGTCACGACCCTTTATATATCAAATTTCGACGACCTATCGAAATGAATTACCGGTGACCAAGCCCAATTTCCTGAGTAATAAACAGTAATAAACTACTAAATACACACAAAACTAAAGAAAGAAATACAAAGTTGTCGGATCCTAGGTAATCCATATTCACTGGAAACATTTAACCTTGCAATAAATGAATGCTCCGGACGTGATACCTTATGGAAATTATAGTGTGATCATATAACTGAAACTTTATCTCTACCCATATGAGGGCCACACCCGTCGTTCTTACGGATCCGCACTTCTAGTTCAACCCGTATCATATGGAACGAGTCTTTCATCTTCATCTCTCGTAGAGATCTTATAGAAGTGGCACTATGTATCTGCATAACGCTATATCGGGGGCAATTATATCTATTTACTTGAGATGTACCTATGATTTGCAATAAATTATTACATATTATTATTATTATTATTATTTACATATTATTATTATTATTATTATTACATCGCACTGTTACTTTCCAACGCAGCATGTCTGGCAAAAATCTTAGTGCTGAGCATTTAAGTAAACCTAAAATGAAAGCTTTTAATTTATAAACAGGTCTTTCTGCGTAATCATTATAAGAGCTATTCCACCTGATCAACTGCCTATGATTCGACACTAGTTCCAAATAATAAATTAAATAACATGAAAAAAATTATGAAAAGACCATGAATTTTTAATAATGCTACTATTGATGTTGTACTAAACCCGTGTTTACGATAAAATAAAGAAACAGCAATTACATCAACATAAACTCCAGTTACCTTAAGGATAATAAATCTGAAAAAATATCAAACAAATCAACAATTCAACTGTTACAAACGATTTTCCAACTAGGCGTTTTGGAAAGGAAAAGGCAGGAACAGAAGGATCATATTGCTACCTACGTATGAAACTAACTCAGTTGAAACTACTATATATCCGCTTCCACTAGCCTACCATCATGTCGTTGCATCAGCGAGAGAGAGAGAGAGAGAGAGAGAGAGAGAGAGATATAGAGAGAGAGAGAGAGAGAGAGAGTAGGAAAACATATAGGAGCATACCTTCAGCAACGCTGAAATCCCTAAGAATATATATCAGATTATCGACCGAAATCATTTAGTTATGTCAGGAACAAAAACAAATCTTAATGTTAGGAAAATACAATTATACAATCAATAAGTTTTTAGACCAGGGCACCGGTAATTATGAAATTAAGTTGCCACAATTTACGGTAACTTTCGATTGTTTAAGCTTGAAACATGTTACACAAAAATTGGCAATCCAGTCCTAAAAAAGGGCCTTCTCCTAATGGTACTACACCTTCTCAATGAAAATACTTTTTACCACCATGAGATATTCATTAGTTAAGCCGTGAAAATCCGCAAAACGTTTTGCATTACTCCTATGAAAGTCTCAGTATATAAAGGATATGGTATATGCACGGTCTAATCTCCACAGATATATGAGTTCTCATCATGGGATTATAATTAACCTCGACAAAGCGATCTTTTGGGTCTTGATCCCTTGATTTCTTCAATAACTTAAAGTTTAACTTGTAGGGAAGTTAAAATGACGCTACGAAAGTTATACACTGCCAGTTTTGCGCTCTCTCTCTCTCTCTCTCTCTCTCTCTCTCTCTCTCTCTGAAAACAACAAACACGCATAATTCAAACTTAATTATCTTACAGGCATGTTTGTTACACTGACCTTAGTACGAAAGGAACACGATACTATTTCTACGGGCCTGTCTCTAGACCAGCCTTTTCAAACAACAACAGCGACATACACGGATTTCACATCTGGCCCGAACCCCAACGCTGCATGTACTGTTCGAGTGGTTTTAACCACTAAGTTAATCGATTCCTGAACACGCGAGCATCACCATACGAGATTAATTAACACAGACAATTAATTTCTTCCGTACTTCACAGGTTCAAATTAGGACATTATAAAAGTCCTTAACAAACAAGTACACAAAAGCGTGCACACACTTATATGGGGTTTATCCGCGATTCAACAAATTATAGCATGGATGTGGCATGACCGGTGCGATATATAATTTGCAGAAATGCATGAAATATGTGAGAACAAAAGTATAAGAATCCGTCAAATTAATAATTATCAGAGGCATCAGATGCTCAATTTCGATATTATTTTCTAAGGGCCCACCGCTTGTGAGGGAGAGCAGCTTAATGTTAAATATTCAACATAGTCTTTATAGGATCGATAGAAGTGGAAGAAGTGATGTAATGGTGAAATGGCTGGCCTCCTTGAAATATTGATCATCGAATTTGTAGGTTTTTTCATTCACATATGTACTTTATATATATATATATATATATATATATATATATATATATATATATATATATATATATATATACACATATACATATATATATATATATATATATATATATATATATATATATATATATATATATGTATATATATACACACATATACATATGTGTATATATATGTATAATATTATACTGTACATGAAGTTGTTTCATAAAAATTCTGGGTCCTGAGACCAGGAAATCAGTCATTCCTCTTTCAGAATTATGAGGCGCAGCTCGTTGGTTTGATACCAGCCTTCCTGTCAATGGATATCAGCGTCAGCTAGAATCAAGAAGAGTGCATGGGGCTAGTAACCTCATCCATAGAGGAAAAGCGCTTGCCTTCTAGCGCCAACCTTTACAGATGGAAAAAATGGCGTATGGGAGTAAGAATATGAGTATATATATATATATATATATATATATATATATATATATATATATATATATATATATATATATATATATATATATATATATATATAAATATAGGACAGATAAAGCGGACGTCTATTCTTATCTCTTAGTTAATATTTTCCTTGCTCTATATTTACCACAGGCTGATCACCCTCAGTATCACTGAAAATAAATTTTGTTTCTCGGCAGTCTCTCTGCGAATCGCTGTTAAATATGATAAATGACATCTTAATCCCAGTTTCCCTTCCCTAGCGTAATCCTTTTGACGTCATTAAAACACTTGTAATTGATGCATTTTGACGATCGTCCGTCATGCTTGCATTATTTGGATCCTCATAAAACGATGTTGTTATTGTAGATATTTCGCTGTGGATTAGCAATAAATTATTAATGTATCTCGTGACCCCCCAAAAATAGTTTACTACATTAGATTTTTTATTTTACTCTTTACTGACGCCGTACAACTGCCTGGTCCCGTCTATGTAAGTTAGCTGAGGCGGTGCGTTAACAGGACTGAATAATCTTATGGCAATGATCTCGGGAAATGTGAATAGCCTCCGATTTCCCTGGCTAAATAATGACCACATTTTGTATTCATGGCAAGGACGCTACCCGTCGGGCAGAACAGAGGACTGTGGATGATTACATTAAGCATTAAAAATAAAAGCATGCATTCTCATAATAAGACAAATAAGAATCCAATCCATATTAACCAGTACTGCAGTACTGTGTCTGCGCACAAGTTAGAACGTTTACAAACACAGGAACATTACACACACACACACACATTATTATATGGGAGAGAGCATATATATATATATATACATATATATATATATATATATATATATATATATATATATATATGTGTGTGTGTGTGTGTGTGTAATTATAATAGCCACAATGCCCTCTTAACTTCCTGGAATTTCTGTTTATGATACGCTCTGTCGCTACAAAGCCTAAGAACCATGCGCAAGAAATATGAGCCAATTCCCATGTGCAGTACCAAAAAGCGCGAAGAATCCGGAGAAAGCTAAGGAGGGCATTGTATGATTACAATTACGTATGTATCTGGTGAAAAGTTACCAGTAAATCTATATATATATATATATATATATATATATATATATATATATATATATATATATATATATATATATATATATATACATATCATGCTCTCTTCCCCTCCAGAAGCAGTAATCCAAGGAAAACACAGCACAGCTAGCGTTCAGGAATGAGAGTGGTAATCCCACGTCCTATTTTTGACCCTAACTGACGCTGATACCGCTTCATATTTTGATCGACTGATTAGCGGCAGGGTAAGGTCGAACATGGACCTTGCAAATGCAAGCCAAATGTTCTACCACTGCGCTTATCCTAATGATGTATCTTTGAAGGGGTAAAATACGAAGGTTGGGCCAAAAATTCCACATTTCCCTCAACTGATGCTGATAAAGGGGAAGTGACAAATTTAAATGCGTTTTGCTATTCAACTATATACCGTAATGAAGATCATTCAAAACAAAAATATTCTAATCCAACACCAAATTTCTTTTCAGGTATGGGAACAACAAATTTAAATAAAAAAATAATTTTTATTTAAACACGCTTTTATTAAAATGCACTAAAAAAGTGAAAAATAATTTTTTGACACATCAGGATTTTCTTACAATTAATCTTGTCTACAAAATAAAACCGTGGGCGCCAAACATTGGAAAAGAAAAGGGAAATCAAACAAAAACCAAACTGAATATATGAAACTAAAACAGACTGATTAATGGATACATAATAAAATTATAAATAAGGCTAGTACGATCCGTATTGCTATACGGGCATGAATGATCCTATTACATTGAGAATATATCAACAGGATTTTTTCCGGTTTTAGAAAAAAGTTCTAAGAAGATTATTATGAGTCAGATGGGCTGAACATAGCTGGAAATGATACCACAAAGGAAATTACAGAAGTTCCATATATATATATAAGGGGCGGAGCTGAGGCTCGAAGTATACATCACGAAGGAAGCAGTAGGGAAAAGCATCCTCATCATCTACTGTTTATTTTCAATGCCGACGTTTCGCGACGAATTCCAAGTCGCATTTTCAAGGCTATAAAATATAATATAATTTGAGAACATCAATAACAAATTAATGCAATGGCAACAGCTCTTTATGTAGTAAAAATATTTTAAAAACAAAACACCTCATTCCAAGACAAGTCAATAATAAGTAAAAAGGAGTTCACTAAAAATCTTAAAACCAATTTACCTATATGAAAGAAAGAACAAGACTAAATATAAAATAAGTAAAACAGAGGAGTGAACCAGTTGCCCAAACTAGCGTTGTTTTTATATATACTTGCCCGGGATGTGATCACGGGATATACGTGGGATGCACGAGGAGGCTGTTGAAGGTCCGCATAGATTCCCACAGGGGCATAAGTCATAGAACAGGTAGCAGGTTATCTAATCTTGAGCACTCAACAGATTAAAATCATTCAAAATTATGTAAAACTTATACTTTCTTGACAGCAAGGATTTTTCCATCTGAAGGCGCAGAATAACAACTACTAACCATCCTAGAATCCATAATTATCAAGAAGACTGTACTGTCGTTAAATACTCAATCGTCCTCAGTGAAATTGTTTATAGCCTAGTTTGGGCAACTGGTTTTCCTCACTCTGTTTTTACTTATCTATGTTAGTCTTGTTCTTTCTTTCATATAGGTAGGTGGTTTTAAGATTTTAGTGAACTTTTACTTATTATTGACCTGTCTTGGAATGAGGTGTTTTGTTTTTAAATATTTTTACTACATAAAGAGCTGCTACACAGACAATTTGTTATTGATGTTCTAAATTATATTATATTTATAGCCTTGAAAATGCGACTTGAAATCGTCATGAAACGTCGGCATTGAAAATAAACTGAGATGATGAGGATGCCTTTCCCTATCAAGCCTTCGTGATGTAGAGATAGCATATATATATATATATATATATATATATATATATATATATATATATATATATATATATATATGTATATATATATATATATATATATATATATATATATATATATATATATATATATATATATATATATATGATAATATAGATTGAGGGGTAATGTGAGTAATTGATTTTTAAAGGAAGATGGCTTTGAATATCTGTTGCATAAACTACAAGGAGAATAGTAAGTGATAACGTCAACTGGGTTCCTGTGGGCACCACAAAAGTTGAAAGAATAAGAACTAATTGGCTCAGAACGATGAGAAGAGACTGAAAATCTGTGGAAGATAAAGTTTAAGACATGCATGGCGGAATTTCACGGAAGCCTTTTTACATCATGGAGCACTGTATGCGATGATGATTATGATTTTACATACATACATACATACATAGATATATGTGAGAGAGTATATATATATAGATATATATATATATATATATATATATATATATATATATATGTATATATATATATATATATATATATATATATATATATATATATATATATATATATATATATATATATATATATTATTGACTAAATTATTTGCCTGAAAATCCTCTGAATGACAATCATAACCCTCTCTCTCTCTCTCTCTCTCTCTCTCTCTCTCTCTCTCTCCTCCCAAAGCCCCTCTACTCTCTCTCTCTCTCTCTCTAACTCTCTCCCTTTCCTGTTAAGATAGCTGCTTCAGTTACATTACAACGCCGAGCATTTTTGACATTTTATATTTCACCCCTTCTCAACCCCCATTCCTACTGGGGCTGAACTTGGACTAAATGGGCATCAGGAGCATCACTATTCATCTCAGCAACCTTAAAAGTATGGATTAGATGCTAACATCTGTTGTTTTTGGTTATTTTTACATGTCACCCCCTTTGCACCCCTTCTCTCATCCCCCCTTTCTATCAGGGTTGAACTTGAAATTAAAGGCCATCGGGAGTGTCCCTATTCATCTCAGCGACCTCGAAAACTATGGATTAGACACTAATATCTGTCATTTTCGGTTACTTTACATGTCATCCCCTTCCCACCCCTCCTCACCCCTCTTCCTAGGGCTGAACTTGGGCTTAAAGGGCATCAGGAGTGTCAGTATCCATCTCAGCCACCTCGGAAACTATGGATTACGCACTAATATCTGTCATTTTCGGTTATTTTTACAAGTCACCCCCTTCCCACCTTTCACTCCCCGCCCTTCCTGGGCTGAACTGACTTGAGGCATCGAAGTGTCACTATTCATTTCACACCCTGAAAACTGCGGATTATTAATTTCACATCTGTTATTTTCTGTTATTTTTACATGTCACTCCCTTCCCACCCCTTCTCACACCCAGCCCCGCCTTCCTACTGGAACTGAACTTGGACTTAAAGGGCATTGGAAGTGTCAGTATTCATCTCAGCAACCTCAAAAACTATAGATTTGACTCTAATATCTGTTGTTTTTGGTTATTCTTACATGCCACCCCATTCCCACCCCTGCCTATCGGAGCTGAACTTGGACTTAAAAGGTCAGGTGTGACACTATCATCTGTATTTTTCGGTTATTTTCACGTCACCCCTTTCCCACCCCTTCTCACCCCGCTTCCCATTGGGGCTGAACACAGACTTAAATGGCATCAGGATTGTCACTATTCATCTCAGTGACCTCGAAAACTATGGATTAGACTCACGAATCGTCATTGCCAGTTATTTCATGTCACTCCCCTTCTCGCCACAAACCTCTCTTGGTGCAGTGATATCTCTCCTACTCCCACATTATTCTTTCGAGATATGGTCATATGTACACAATGTCAGTTGAAATTGCTCAATGTGTTTCAGAGTTATGTTGGAACATATATATATATATATATATATATATATATATATATATATATATATATATATATATATATATATATATATATATTAATGTTATTACATATATCCATTTTTATATATATAGATATAGTGTGTACATGTGCAAATGTGAGAGTGTGCTGTACAGGATAATGTATGATTATCAATACTGTATAATAATGAAGAAAAGGTAAGTGTCGAAAAGAAGCACGTATTGAAGGCAATAGCATATAAATGTTGTACGATGGTTTACCTCTTCCGGAATGGCCAATGACTGAAATGGGAGGCAAACGAGACAATGCTAGGAGAGCAGTACCGAACGCGGGCACCGAAAGAGAAGCAGAAATACATGTGTTTATAATACGTTAGTAAATACACGTCCATATAACTATGACTACACGTATCAAAAACGAAACATTTCATGAAATCCACTGTAAAACCTCCGAAAGCAATCTGACATAGAGGCTAAAAATATTGATTAGCCACATATCTGTTAAGAAGGTCGAAGAATATTTTGATATAGGAAATATGTAATAGGAATTCACATTTTCTAATACTTTGAAGAAACAATAAAGTCTACATTTTGGAAAATAACAGAAACTGTAAAACATATAACAGATCTAAAGAGTTATGGACAGACACTTGTTTATCAGAGACTGTATTTACTGAATTTTGTATTGTTTTTACTGCTTGAATTATGGACTTGCAGTGAATTTTTCCTCCATACTTCTTTTCCTCATTTTTAAGGGGCGACACCAGACTGATAGGGATTCTAGTTATCATCAAAAGAACTGGATATCTATAGTTGATATGGAATATAGAATTTAGGCCAAAGGTCAAGAGCTGAGACCTATGAGGTAATACAGCGCTGAAAGAGAAATTAACAGTAAGAAGATCTGAAAGCTATAACAGGAGGAAAACCTCGCAGTTGCACTATGAAGAAATTGTTAGAGAGAATGGAAAGGCAGATGGAAGAAAGGGGATATGAACGGAGGTGCAGTACAAGGAATGAAAGAGGTTGCAGCTTGGGGCCGAAGGGACGCTGCAAAGAACCTTGCGGAATTTGCCAGCACCTTATGAGGTGCACTGGCGGCACCACCACCAACAGCATAGCCTGCGAGTGTTTCCGGTTTGTGATGTTTGTTATCATACCGCAAGAAACGGAAGCGATCAACTACATCTAATCACTGACTAACACAAAGCAGAACTGTCTACTAATTGTGCCTCCAAGTATAGGCAAATACAAGGAATGTGATAAAAATTAAATCATTACAACAGTTTGTAATGCTGATGAATTTCGTGAATGCCATTAGTCACACTAGCGTACGATGTTTGACTTGGACCACTGCCAAAGATGTATCGTCATACATAAATGGAATTGCGGGATATCTACTGGAATTTAACTGTTCGTTAACTTTGCCTCTGTGCTTTACAGCTCTTTTGCAATATTGTTACAAGAGATGCTTGGAATATAAAGGGTCAGGTATATTCGGGAGGTACAGTAGCAAGGTATGAAGAAGGAAGGGCTAATGGGAAATGGGAGAATGAGTGTTATTGAAATATTTCCCAAATGTTGCAGAAAACAATCAAATACGTCCCAGGGTCAAACTAGAGCGGGAAACAGGCGTCCAAACGATGTCTCTCTTGCCAATAGGATGATGAAGGTTTGACGTGTATGGGAAGCAATTAAGGGCATGGGTACTTGATTAGAGATGTAGCGGGGCGCGGAATAATGGGATGAGTAGAAACTGGAGACTGGAATAGAGACCTCTGAGAGGGATAGAGGAAAAAAAAAAACTAGTAAATAAAGTGCAATATCATGATTAAGTGAAAATGTAGCCATGACGAGGCAACGATCATTTTCCTGGTTAGTGTACCCAGTAAGGAGCGCATCTCTTATGTTCCTGAAGTATTCGTTATAATGCAAGCCTTCACCTGATTCTCTCGAAGAGTCGAGGACGTCCACTGGCAACACTTAAAAGTAAAAACGCCAGAAATTTCTTCGGCGCGATCAGTTTGTACAGCGTATAATGCCAGGCGAAACTCTCAGCCAAGGCCCATCAAACTCTCAGCCGCGGCCCATGAAACTTTCAGCCACGGCCCGTCGGTGGCCTATGTTCTTGGAACCTATATCAGTGCCAGACGTACGATCATGATTAACTTTAACCTTAAATAAAATATACACTACTGAGGCTAGAGGGCTGCAATTTGCTATGTTTGATGGTTAGTGGGTGGATGATCAACGTAGCAACTTGCAGCCCTCTAGCCTCAGCAGCTTTTGAGATCTGAGGGCTGACAGACAAATAGCCATCTCAATAGTTTTCTTTACAGAAAACTAAAAAAGTCTTTTAGTAATGGTAAAGTTCCTAGAAAAGTTTTAGTTAGGCTTGATTTATTTTTCTTACTCTAGCAGTATCATATAAAATGCAAGAAAGTTTAGAAAAACTTGACAGAAACGAGAATTCTTAGCCTAAAAACGGATAGGAAATATTCCCACTACACGAAACTGAGAAACAATTGTAATATCCGTAAATGCGAAAAAAGACAAAATAAAAGTTGCCTTCGACAACGAAGCAATTTTCGAGACCAGCATTTTCCGAACTTTGTCTAAGTGTCTGCGTTCGCGTTTCTTCTGGTCCATAAAATGAAAATAAATAAACGCATAAACGATCACCGAAAATTTAGTCGTGAAAATACGAGACCCTGCGGAATACCAAGGTGAAAAAACTCTGCGCAAAAAGGCCTGATGGACTGATGGTCATTCAAGTTCGTGGACTTTCAGAACCACTTTCCCGATGCAGAACGGATCCACATGAACGAAAATATAAAAGACAAAAAGAAAACAAGAAAACGAATTTGCCAGAGCAAAGACGATTTCATCTGGTTCCATTTCCTCCGTTGCTTTTAGAATCTAGATTACCTTCACTGATACTAAATTCTCCAACAATTTCTCTTATTCAAGAAATTACGAGTTGGCTTAGTCATTATCGGAATATATATATATATATATATATATATATATATATATATATATATATATATATATATATATATATATTAGAGAGAGAGAGAGAGAGAGATATAGAGAGAGAGATATGAGCATTTTCTTCTCAGACAATGGATTACATCAGAAGGATTACGCAACTGATAGCTGAGAAGGCTACGTGATCAAAGGCAAGTAAAATAGGTGGGAGATAATGACGTCAAATCGTCATATATAAACTTGGGAAACTCTCAGCCCTGAAGTAATTAATTCGAGATCAAACTCTCAGCCCTGAAGTAATTAATTCGAGAACACGTTATGCTTCCACGAATGATCACTATTCACATTCCACGTCACCGGTGCCGTCAACACAACCTTATTAAGGAATTTTAGTATTATATACGTCATTCCACGTCATCATCACCAACATTATCTTAATTCTTATAGCTCAACGTCATTCGTCCGTCTAATATTTGTAGATAAACACATTTCGCTCCTATTACTATCAGGAATCAAGATAGCAAGCGCGAGTTTATATGATCAGTTATATCAGGTATTTGGTCAAGTAATCACCTGCGTACAAAGCTTCATAACATGGCATTGCACGCTTTACAGACACTTTACATTTCAAACTTGATCTTTAAATGAATAAAATTCGAAAATATATGAAAATAAGCATTTGTATCATCAGAAATGTTTACTTTCACACGTGTCACCAGTGCAACTCGGGAGATCATCTTTCTAGTCAAGATACTTGATAGGCACATTCATTAGGCAACCTCCTCGAGATCCTTAATTTCTGGATTACGGTGGCAATGCATCTCGAAAATGGTCCTCAAATGAATGCATTCCTCAGAAAACTTGCTAACGCTTCCCCCAACCCCCGCCCATACAAACACACACATACATGGACGGGTGAAAACATAATAACCTTTCAGCTTCGCTGGCGGAGAAAATAATAAATATACTATAAACAATCTCTGAAGTGATTGTGCTTTATCACTTCTGCGCTTCTTGAAAACCCAGCAAACCAAAAACACTGATACAGCATTAACGAAGCACACCGCCTAAGACTCTAGAGTGTCAAGGGAGAGAGAGAGAGAGAGAGACATGATAAAAGTCAGTACCAACCGGATTACCTGTTAAAGGCCCCCATTTACTCGGACACAAATAGGCTATCAGAGTCTCACGCACTGACCACCCTGCGAATACATTCATTTCGGAATACGTCGCACCAATGTTAATGATTCGCCATTTATCATTCTCTCTCTCTCTCTCTCTCTCTCTCTCTCTCTCTCTCCTGGGAATGAACTAATGAATCATTCTGGACTGGCAATAAAAGACCAAAGAAAGAGTCCAAATGAATATTGTGTCAATATTTGCTTGTATTGATTGAAATTAATCATTTCACGGACTAAGCCCGTCGCTTACATACAGAACATGGGAAACGCGACTGACGTAAAAAGTATTTCAAATGTTTCAATTTGAAGTTCCAATTTCGTTCTTCAAAATCACAATATACAAATGCCACGAAACGACCGACATCTTTTACGAAATACTGTTTTCGTTTCAAGCATCCATCCAAAGACACAGACCTAATTCACGAACACATTTCCGGAAAAAATATAAAGACAGAAACTTCGGTCCTTCGCAAAACCCCAACAAAACTATCCAATCAAAATATGAAGCCAGATGCCGATGTTTAATGATTGGGGGTGGATGATCAACACACCAATTTCCAGCCCTCTAGCCTCAGTAGTTTAAGATCTGAGGGATGACAGAAAAAGTGCGGATACAGCAAAGTGCATTTTATGCAGATGCTGGAACAATAGTTTTCTTCTACAGAAAATTAATACAACCATGCATGCTAGAGGGCTGCATTTGTTATGTTTGATGATTGGAAGGTGGATAACCAAATATACCAATTTGTAGCCTCAGCCTCTACCATTTTTCAAGATCTGAGGGAGGACAAATGTGGGATTGACAGTAAAAGCTGTCACAATAACAAAAAACAAAAAAAAAAAACAAAAGCCGTCACAATAATTTTCTTTTACAGAAAACTAAAAAAAAAAACAATAGTGGTAAAAAACCAATAGTGGTCCTTCTTGATGGGGCCTAAATTGTATTTCCTCTTGACATGGAAAACTCCGAAGATGCTAAAAGAATTCGGTTTTTATTAACATCAAATTTAGCAAAAGATTAATAATCAAAAATTAACTCTCTGAAAGGCTAAATTATTTATTTAAGAAAGCAAAAATAATGTAAGCAGTTTATGAATTAATTATATCAACGTGAAACCATTTGCACAGCTAACATTAAAATTAACATGAAAACTAAATACTAACTTCCTTGAAAAGAAAAATTCAAGCCTGCATATAACATGTTTACATTAATTAATGTATTGAAACTCTGTGAAAAGATAAAGAAAGATGAACGCAACTTGGAAGTACATAATTATGATCTTCCATTGTGACCCCATCTTGCCCCCATAAGTTCTACGTGAGATTTTTAAATGATCCCACCCTTTTTTCATTGTTCGTTAACTATCCCGCCCCCCCCCCTTACCAAATGCTACTTTGCCGAAAAAAATTTTTTTTTAATGAAATTAATCCAAGGATGAAAAAGTTGATGTATAACATTCATACATACATATTTACTTACATGCATATGCATTTACATCCAAGGTAGAACTAGGTCCTAACAATATAAAAACATACAAGACAAGCGCCGAGCAAGCTTTGGTCAACCCACATGAGATTTCAACTTAACCTCATTACTATATACAAATTTCTTCTAACTTCTGACACATATTTAATTAGTTAAAGGACTTCCTCCTCCGGCGGAAGTGGTGGATCACAGCCCTAATAGAACCTTATTTTTATTACTCATTTATTGCATTCCAAATTTATTTTGTCTTCATTACCATAAATGTTTATTTCCGAACTCTACACGTAATCAGGCAAAGTAAGTCAGAAAAGATAAGGCAGCCGAGTAGCGGGGCTTTGTGTACGCTTTATAAATTCAGGGAGCAGTGCCGAAGCAGTTCTATCTCCTGATGGTGTTTTGAAATTTTACATTGGTAGCCATGCTCTTTGTGAGTCAGAAATAGAATTAAACATAAGCGTTAATCTGCTTAGTTTTAAAAATGCATTTTATGAAAACGACATTTCTTCTCTCCAGCAGGCATACAAACGCCATGTCCCAAAACTCAAATACATATGTTGTTGACAGGGGTCAAAACAATAATGGTTACTAATGCCTAATGTACAAAGCTTACTGTAAACTAATTTATGTTTAGCAGAAATAAACACTTTCAGTGTATATGGGGAGGTTGACACGCCGCTAATAAGACTTGTCATTTCTCGGGAGCCAGTCCCGGTTAGGGGTTTGCTGTTGAAATACAGTATATATAATAAGACGCTCTTTACTACCGAAGACAAAAATATACATACATACGTACATTCATACAGGCATGCATACAAATATAAAGAGCCTTTGTAAATAAAAATTATATGCATGTGGGTGCAATTCTGGGATATTTGCCCCTGTTATTGGCTGAAGAAGCATTACTGGTATCCAGATGGCTCGAAAAAATTAAGGATAGTATTACTCATATAGGAAGGTTAAAAGGCCTCTCTGATATCATATTAAAGAGAGAGAGAGAGAGAGAGAGAGAGAGAGAGAGAGAGAGAGAGAGAGAGAGAGAGAGAGTGCTTCAAGAGTATAGGAGGACACTAGGGAAGATAAGAAGTAAGAACTCAGGATACGAAAAAGATGAGGATAAAGACGGGAACACAACCTTCTGTCTGTTGTACAGCCTCCATAATTCCGGAACTAATTAGTTGACTCAAGTTCTCCATCGATAAATCATTTGCGGATTCATAACATGACCTTTTATTTTAACTTAACTCTGCCACCACATTACTCATAATGAACCTGAATACTGGAGCGACGTCGATGACCATAGCCTTTGCAACGCTAGATTACATAATCAAATCCGTTAATCCTGCATCACCTTTCTCAACTCATCTTCGTAAAAAAAAAGAGTTCTATTCCTCCATCCGCCCTAAATGCGATCAAAGAAAACTAACAAAGTAGTTAAGAAAGGGAAACAAAGAAGACCAATAACAAGAACTGGGAGGATATATGATTAAATATATAGATGAAGAGGGCTTCTATGATCAAACATATGGGAGGAATCTGATGAACCCTAAACGGCCCTCTTGCATTAATATTCCATAACTAGTCTGAGATGAATATTAATGAGGAATATGCTGAGTTAATCTAAATTATCAAGTATGAAAGGACCTCTACAAACTTATCTACATACAACTAAGACAACTCGAGAATAACATTGCCTCTAGGGCAGAGAGAGAGAGAGAGAGAGAGAGAGAGAGAGAGAGAGAGAGAGAGAGAGAGAGAGAGAGGCCGGAAGGCGGGGTGTCTAGTGAGTATGTCTGCGAGTAAAATCTGAAAAATGCCAGGTTTGCAAGAGAATTCTCTTAAGTCGAAATTGATCGATCGGGATCGATCGATCGAGAGAGAGAGAGTCTGAAAATAAAATGATAAAAGTTTCGAAGGAGCTGTCTAGCCTAAAAGTACACTGAGATCAGTTTTAAAACCGCTCCCTAATCAAGGAGAAAATTAAGGAACCTCCCGGTAGGACACAGCGAGAATTCAAACTCTGCGAAGGTTCAAAGGAAGTGAATGGTGCATTAATGCATTGCACACTGCCATTACAAGTAATGTAAACTAATATGACTTGAAATGGAAATTATATCAATTACCAATATTTCAAACTTTTTAATGTATACACAGATTTATACGTATACCAGAGGAAGGCTGGGAAATTTGGCACTATAAATTGCATACATACATGCTTCTGGACTGTATTTAAGTGGCATTAGGGAACAAATTTCGCTCTTGCGTCATACTACTACATAAAAGATCAGCGTCGTTTTCTTAAGAAACGCTTTTTACTTTGCATCTGAAACCAAACACCCAAAACTTCATTCCTCCGAAAGGCAAAACTTAATGAAAACAAGAAAAAATGCGCCGAAGTTTCTTCGGAGCAATCGAGCGTATAATGCTGTATGAACTCTCAGCCGCGGCCCATAAAACTTTCAGCCACGGCCCGGTGGTGGCTTGTGTTGTTGGAACCTATAGCGTGGCAGATGCGCGATCATGGTTAACTTTAACCTTAAATAACATAAAAAAAAAACTACTGAGGCTAGAGGATTGCAATTTGATGTGTTTGATGATTGGAGGTTGGATGATCAACATACCAATTTGCAGCCCTCTAGCCTTATAGTTTTTAAGTTCTGAGGGCAGACAGAAAAAGTGCGGATGGACAGACAGATAGCTGTCTCAATAGCTTTCACAGAAAACTAAAATGAAATAAGAGTCAATCAAAATGATCGTTCCAAACACTGCCTCATTTGAGTGTCACTAGAGGGATCAACTACAATGAAAAAAGAAACCCTTAAAAAATGAAAAGTCGAAGGGGAATAAAATACCACTGGTTATACAGTATAGATTGTCGGTTAGAAAAAGACTTTACTGCATCACATCTCTGAGACATGGTGCAGAAGCGAAGCTTTTTTAAGAAAATATATTTTGGACCCTGAAGGCGCCAACACTTCAGCAATTGCCTACTTAAAGGTTGATGGTACGCGCGAGGTGTTAATGAAAAATCAGAATAACTATATATATATATATATATATATATATATATATATATATATATATATATATATATATATATATATTTATACTGTTTATACATGCGTGTGTGCGTGTGTGTATACAGAATCACGAAATATGGAGCGTGATGAATATATAAGACAAAATCCACGATAAAGAAGAAACACCGGAGTGCCGCGGCCTCCTCTGACTGTCAGTCCTGCACTTAGCAGTCGAAAGGCCCTGCAGCACTCCAGTGTTTCTCTTTCCTTCGTGGATTTTGTCTTTATATATATATATATATATATATATATATATATATATATATATATATATATATATATATATATATATATGTATATATATATGTATATATATATATATATATATATATATATATATATATATATATATATATATATATATATATATGTGTGTGTGTGTGTGTGTGTAAAAAGTTATAGTCTATCTTTTATTTCTTATTGTAATCCTTGCCCAACCCAACACAATAAAGTATGGGGATGGATGGTGACAAAAGATGAAGATGGTGGATGATGATGATGATGATGATAGCACAAAATAGCAACTTTTAAACCTTCTTGGAACATTCTAAACACTGATTAAAAAGGCCAGAAACTGGAAAGGCAGATTTTGTTTAATCATGGAATTTGTTGAAAATCCAGCGGAAATGTCACCCCACCTATTTCTAAGGGGCATGAATGGGTATCTAGCTACCAGGGGTGATGGGAACACCCAAACTTCAAATTGGAATAGTACTCACGATGAGCATTAATTAATACACGCAAACTATTACTGATTTTTTTATGTCAAATTTTCAACACGTCAAATTTGCCAGTGCTAAATAAGTTTATTCAACAATCACTTTCCAAAGGTAAATGCGACTCTAAAGAATCTGTTTATAAGGGATCAGAATTCGTACGTCATTCGGCAAGGAGGAATATTGAAGAGCGTCTTTAACAAACACCATCGCCTATCGATGCCAGCTGTTCTCAGGTTTTAGGAAAGAAAAAGTACAGTAAACAAAACCGGGTACGACCATCACGTCCTTGTTAGCTGCCTGATCGCGAGGTTCACACTCAGGCCTTCCTGTACCTGTTCTAACAATCTCTTTCAAATACCTTAGGCGTCTCCTTTGTATTCCTCCACGTCCTATCTTAATAATTCTCCATATGGGGTACCATTGCGAATATGCTAATGTTTTCCAACACTTGGCAACAATGTTCTGAACCAATGCAAAGAACACCTTGCTTTTGCAATATGTCAGCATCCATGAAAAGTGGGAAAACAACTAGAGGAAAGCGCAGAGAAATATCAATGAACTGCGGTGAATTATGAGCGATCGTTTGACGAACGTTGTGAAAGTTCTTGCAGGCAGCATTTTGTGATATAAAACTTGAGCAAAATCATGAAACCTTCCTAAATAAAAAAAAAAAACATGTTCTCACATCTAGTTGGCCTGAAAGAAAATTTCCCATTGTTATGAAAGATATATTGGTAGTCACTTACAAATTATTCTTGAATATTAATGGAAAATGAAATGTTCAAATACATAAAACAATACTGGGTAGGAGGCAGAAAAGTCTATTGTATAGACATAATGAATTTGTTGAATGGTACTCACACTGCTATTGGAAAAGAAAAATAAAGGAAATGGGTACGAAACTGAACTTCTGAAAAGAAAATAAAGGAAATGGGCAATGAAACTGAAAAGGTGCACAAATATAGTCAATCAGCAACATGGAAGAAAATTGTTTACAAAATTTTTAACGTTAAAAATAACTAACTGGATTAAATCAAATTCCCTGGTTTTTGATAAACTTTTTTTTTTTGCCTAAGAGATGCCAGGAAATAGAACTGGAAAATGTTCACAAGGAAATTTTCTTACACCTTCGTTTCATCAGCTTTTTACATAAGCTTCATAATTACGTAAATACACAATCACTTAAATAATTCAATAATAATCTAAGTGCATAGGACAACTTACACAGATGTTATAGCCCCAAAATATTAAGGAAACATCATCACCACTACAATCAAACGTGATACTCCTATTCCATCATCATCATCCATACCAACATTATCATCATCATCAAAGCACAACAAAGCATACGTAATTTAACAGAATCAGCTCTACAGGAGAACCAAAAAGAATTTTCCACATAATGACTTAGGAGAACATTAAGGATATTTGATTATTAATAAGGATAATGAAGGATATCATTCGTTAAACAAAAAGGGGGACGCTAATGAATCCAGAACGACCGCTCTGCGTTTAATGGCCCAATTAAGTCTCATGAATATCGACAGTTCATCGAACAGCTCGCTAATTGACAAAATGACCCCAGATCAACTTACCAAACAGAAACAAAACGGATCTCCAAAACGTTGGGATTGCAAGATCTGTGTGCCATATTTCGTACAGAGAGAGAGAGAGAGAGAGAGAGAGAGAGAGAGAGAGAGAGAGAGAGAGAGAGAGAGAGAGAGAGAGAGAGAGAAGGAGGAATTGTGCAAATAATTATTAATTATTAATCAGAAGATGAACCCTATTCATATGGAACAAGCCCATTAACTTGAAATTCAAGCTTCCAAAGAATATTAAAAAAAGAAAAAATAAATTAGTAAATTAATAAACAAATGGAAAATACTGTAGTATTAGGGTAGAAATGCACTGCATCTTCGCTTGAACTTTTGAAGTTCCGATTGCACGACATCCTCAGGGAGATTGTTCCACAGACCAACGGTGTGAGGAATGAAGGACTTCTGGAACTAAGAAGTTCTACAGAGAGGCACATTTACTGCATATTGGTGCTGCTGTTCAGCAAATCTGGTCGCTCTCCGTAGGATTAAGGCCACAAAACATGGGCATTCTTGAACTCTGTCTTTGGCTCTTAAGAGGATGAATGGAACGGGTGGCAAGGAAACGGAATGAGTAGAATTGACATCTGCGGTGGCGCCATCTGAGTTTTTAAGTGATGTTATATACGTTTTCTCACGAAAACCATACAACATCATAACACCTACAGATTAGGCGAGATACAAGACAGATATGCAAATAATTTGCCAAAAAACACTTGATCTACACTCATGTAATCCTTATGGAAATAGGCTGCTTGACCTTTGTATGTACAGTACAATGTCACCATAGTTTGTCAATGAATTACATCTGTATAATTTCATTTGACAATAACAATAATAACAAAGATTCCTACGAAAATCAAAGACGAAAAACTGGGATTTGTGTTAGTATAATAATACAATAATAATACAATAATAATAATAATAATAATAATAATAATAATAATAAAATAAAAATACAAAACTAATATTTATGTAGCATTGTATTTAATAAAATGAATTCCAGGAGCTTTCGAGAGCCTGCTCAGCTCCCTTCTTCAGCTAGAAATGACAGTCTTGCTGAAGAAGGGAGCTGAGCAGGCTCTCGAAAGCTCCTGGAATTCATTTTATTATTTGTAAATACAGTACTTTACATAAATGTGGATTTTGTATTTTATAAACATATTCACGGGATTGTGAAGAAGATTTGCAATAATAATAATAATAATAATAATAATATCCTTTATTGCAGCTCAGGGCCCATATACATGGAATATATAAATACAATACACACAATATAGAGACATGAGATAACATGACAAAAATACCCACAGAGTTGCCGAAGAAGTAGAAAAAATAGAATTCATAATAATGGTAATGGCAGTAATTATATGGAGAATAATAGTAAAAAAATATATTAAATTGATAACAATTAAAAATACAGATTGTAGACGATTAACTTCCAGCTAGGGACGTTAGGTGGTTACGGTTCCACGTTTAGATCCATATACTGCTCTCATTTATTTTCTGTATCCCTTTATGGTGCTGTTCAACCATTCCAGTTCCCTCATTTCACTGTCTTAAGCGCTTAACAGTCAAATTTCCATAGATCAGGTGGTTACGTGAGTCAGGTTCAGAAGGCTAAATACGGGAATTGAAAATTGCAAAACTCTACAATATTATTCACATAGTAATAAAAAAAGGAAAAATACCAATAATAACAAGAAGCGTAGTAGTAATAATAATAATAATAATAATAATAATAATAATAATAATAATAATTAATGACAAGGTCTGGAGATGAATAAGTTATTTAAGGAACAGACGCTTCTGTATCCCATCTTTTCTACAATTTAGATTTCCTTCTTGCCTCACTGCGAATTGCTGCTGTTTCTCAGTCAGGTGATAAGACTGGACATTGTTCGCCTATCAGTGATTTTCAAATTACCCAGACTGTTTTCTATGAACATCTGCGTGGCGGAGTGATAGCGAGGAGCGTTTGTGAGGCGTCTCTGAATGTCATTGTGAACAACAGTGATACGTCTAATGGTCTCTCGGGTATAGTTCGCCCAAAGGGAACAACCATATGTACTGTAGCAGTAAGAGCGGAAGAGCAGCAGTTTCTCGTCTTGGTGACAGAAGGCAAACCTCCTTGCAATTATTTGCCAGTTGCACATAGTTTACGACGCCTCTGTTCTACGTCTGTCGTATCTTTTAGATCGTCCGTGATAATGTGGCCCAAATACGGATATTCATGCACGAATTCCAGACGATGATTTCCGAGGAAATTTTGCGGTTCTGCAATATGCTTAAGCGATCTCGGGAGCAGCGGCATACACTGGATCTTGGCTCTGTTGTGGCCAGATATCAAATTCCGGTATATTGGCGGCAGGTGTCGATGAGCCGCTGAGATCTTCAACTGATGGGTATAATCAGAACCATATCGTCGGTGTAACAGAGGTTGTTTATTGTTATTCCGTTGGTAATGCATTCGATTGGGAGGAGTCTGGCTTGACATTCTGGGCATTTGTATACGTGTTAAATAGAATGGGGAGAGATGCCTTGCCGGAGCCTGCTTAGGAGCCGAAGGTGGGCAACACGTTACCCCATTTGACACAGAATGCTGTGGGAGAACCAACTTCATAAAATGCCAATTAGATATAGAGGTGTGCCCCTGCTTCCAGCAGCTTCAAGAGTCAGGAAGCTATTTCTATGGTTCAATGCTTTTCTACTTCCGCAAAACATATGACAGCAGGAAAGGCTGATGATAGGCAATGGTTCAGCAATATTTTCAGGATATAGATGCAGGTGTCAGTAGAGTGGTTTGTTTTAAATCCGAACTGGTTGTCAGTAGTGTGTAGAAAGGGGAGAAGTCTCGCTAGAAGAACGGACTCGAGTATCTTCGACACAGTTGTAGTAATTGCAGTCGGGAGATAACTGCCAGACCCAGCAGTACACTTTAGCTTGTTTTTTTTTTAATGGTATTAAGTGAACTAAGAGTAGGGAGTCTGGGAGAAACTGGTGAATCATGCACTACTGAACAGAGCAGCCAGCAAAATGCAAATTATCGGATGGCAGAATTTGAAAGTTTCAGCAGTTAGACCATCGCACAAGGATTTTATTATTAGGTGGTTGTTTGGCATCGCTGACGTTACTGGCGTTATACAATCGGCGAAATGAAACTGAATGTTATCAGTAAGGAGGTTTCTATATCCCTTCGGGAGTCTTGATTGTTTATGCACTTCAGGATAGTGCTGAAGTGATCGCCCCACATTTTTGCAGTAGCCTCGTCACCGACGGCATCTCCCACTCTGTGATAGCTTTTTAGTTTTGGGATTTAGGGATTGAATGTCTTTCCAAACACGAGGGTAATTGCCAGAGTCTAATTTTTTGGACATCGCATCAGCTCATACTTGGTTTTCATTCAGTCTGCAGTACTTAAGGGCAAGTTTGAACTGCGCTCTCGCCTGCCTCATTAGGAATGCAAAGTGTCCATCCCTCGGGCTACCATTTGGCTCTCCACAGCAAAACATTTATCGTGGCAATGTGTATATAGATCCTTAACCAAGTTATTCCATGGTAGCACATGTGAGAGTTGCCTTGATGAGATCTAGCGTACTTCTGCTGGAGGTGCTAAGAAGGGAAATTAAGTATCTGAATAGAATTCTTTCAGATCTCCTGTGATGGTCATTTACATCTTGGGCAGTACAGTGAGGTGTCTACCGGTTGAACTATTGACCGCAGCCTGGTTTCTGTGGTTTCCCTAAAGGATCTGGTTTTCTGGTGGTTTTTGAAATCCCAGTTAACAGCAGGTGGGTGTTCAGTTAGGAGGTTTACGGTAGGAGGGATGGGTTAGCCGAATGACACCTGTGGCGAATGGATCACAGCCCGCCGCAAGATCGTAGTGAATGTTGCAGGAACGGCAATAGAATCGCGAGGTTGTGGGAACGTGATGCAATGGTCCAGCCAGGAGGTTGTAACTAAATCTGCTCTGTTTTGGTACATAGGCATAGGAGGAGAAGGGAGGAGAGAATTGCATCACTGATTTGGAGGGCGTGATTTGACAGAAGGAGAAGCCTGGTTATAAAACTCTTTTGTCGGGTGAGAATTGAGGTCCCCAATTATACAAATATGATCAGTAGTAGAATCGTGAATAATGCTGTGTAACTCACCTAGGATCATGCAGTACTGATTAAAATTGTTATTTTCCCAGGGCACATAAACATTAATTATTAAGATCTTAGAGTCCCCTACTGCCACTGAAGCCCCAGCGATCCATCATCTACAGGTCAACATTCTGGCCTATTGTCTAACGATTTTTGCCACAGGACAGAGGCCCTCTTTGGGCAAACTAGCCATGATGTGACTTGTAACTTGCATCGATGAGGTCGAGAAAGCTCTGAAGTCTTCATGCACTGAATCGCAGATGGCTAGGTCATGAGGCCAGAGGAGCGTTTCTTGTAATGCAATGCCTTTGAAGTTTTAACAGAACATGTGTAGGGGAGGAATGTTCTCCTTGAGGTCAAAAATATTCCAAGAGATTATATCTAATGTATCCATGGTAACTCACGAAGATGGAAATGAATGAGTGCCATCATTTGGTGATGGGAGGTTGGCCATGGCGGTGAGTATTCACTCAGCGTGGGAGATTGACTGAATTTGTAGAGGGGGGAGCCACGCCGACCCTCCTTAGGTGTCGGTACGTCTTCTCGGGGCGGTTGGTCCCGGATTAGGTTGTATCTTGACACTTTATATTAGGACCGGGAAACCCGCCTTTACGAACATCGAGGTGTTGAAAATAGGCAGGTAATCCTGTAGGCCACTTTACGTTTATTTTGCATGGGTCAGAGACAAGAGAGTCGGAGCACGTGAGAAACTTTACTCTTTCTACTATGGCGTCTACCTTCACCGATGAGCGTAAATTGTGAATCACAACGTGACATCTCTTCTCAGGTTTCGGGCGAGGTGATTCACGAGTGTTGGTCTTCTGTCCAGCGGACAACCGAGATGTTCTTTTCTTTTTTCTGCTTGTTTGCATCTGCACCCGCGTTTCTTTGCGAAGCGAGGACTACAGGGAGAAGCATTAACAAATGTTGTTTTGCTTCTCATGAAGAGAACAAGCTGAGACTGTCCACCAGACAAGGCCTTAGAGGAAATTGTTCGCTCTAATTTCATGCCTAAATTTCATCATATCTTAGATGACTCAAGACACTTTAATGTACCGCAATATCAAAATATGAAATAATCCATATTTACAAGATATATACAACTCTAAGATAAGTAACAGAATTTAACTGAATAGAATTTAGGCCAAAGGCCGAGCACTGGGACCTATGAGGTCATTCAGCGCTGAAACGGAAATTAACAGTAAAAGGTTTGAAAGGTTTAACAGGAGGAAAACCTTGCAGTAGCACTTTGAAACACTTGTTAGGAGATGGTGGAAAGTTAAGATGGAAGAAAGAGAATATAAAAGGGGGTACTGTAAAAGGAACGAAAGGGGTTGCAGCTAGGTGCCGAAGGCACGCTGCAAAGAAACTTAAGTAATGCCATGAGGTGCACTGATGGCACTAACCCCCTACGGGGAATAAGCATTAGACGTTGTGAGTCAGGGAAAATAACTGTAAACATACTGTATATCACAAAGCATAGGAACATCTAATTATAAACCTTTTAGGTTCTTGATTTTCTCAAGTATTACTGTTTTGTCGTTTTCCTGCGTTTCATATATATACGGCCGTTCTGGTTCCATGCCGCTAACAGGGGCACCAGGTCCGATGAGATATTCAGCTTTTCTATTCATAAAAAAATGCCAGAATGGACAGATTTTTAGGAGATAATCCATAAATGCAAAATCAATTTAATGACTTAACAGAACAATGCTGAAGGAATAAAGAAATATGGCCAGTAAGCTCGTGAGTAAACAAGTAAAAAATGCGCCGAAGTTCCTTCAGCGCAATCGAGTTTTCTGTACAGCGTATAATCAAGGCCATGGAAAATACATCTATCTTTCGGTGGTCTCGACATAATGCTGTATGAGCCGCGGTCCATGAATCTTTGACCACGGTCCGGTGGTAGCCTGTCCTATATTGTTGCCGGATGCATGATTATGGCTAACTTTAAACTTTAATCAAATAAAAACTACTGAGGCTAGAGGGCTGCAATGTGGGTTGTTTGATGATTGGAGTGTGGATGATCAACATACCAATTTGCAGCTCTCTAGCCTCAGTAGTTTCTAAGATCTGAGGGTGGACAGAAAAAGTGGGGACAGAAAAAGTGAGGACGGACAGACAAAGCCGGCATAATAGTTTTCTTTTACAGGAAACTAAAACGGCAATTAGAGCAATGTTATATTAATTCAAGTTGCAGGTTGTGCTATTACATCAAAGTATGGATATTTCTAATCTTTGAATTTTTTCCTATGATTCTTATTTAAAAATCACTTTACATATCTGTGTATATTTCATATTTGTATATCGAATTTTCTATAAAAAATTTTAGGGACTGAAAACTAGACTATAAGCAGGAATCACACTGTTACTGCTATAATCTATGCTCTATGTTAGGATAAAAATCAAGAAGTGCGCTAACTTACCCATTAAGAAACCTTATAATGACACTGTTATTGATATGACATAAAAAAAGACTATCAAATGTGCTGCCATTTACACTCGATAAACGAAGTCTGTTATGCGTTACCCAAACTTTTCACGGTGAGAGGGACGTGAACAAAGTTGGTACCAATTTCTCAAATGTTTATGCTGGTAAGATAAAACCATAAAGAGAATTCCCACAGTTACGAGCTGGGGACAGGAGGAAGGGAGGTGGGAGGGACGGGTGTAGATATCAGTCTGAAATTCTATGTCCCTAAACGTCCAGCAACCAGAATGAAAGCAGAGTGAGTGGGTCGTTGTTAGTGAAACGACATCCTGGCCGCTACAAGGGAAAACATTTGTTGCGTTTCAGAGGTGCTCCATTAATGCGGCTGAAAAATCTTAGTGTTCCGTCACTCCACGAGTGACATCATGATCGGTTTGTGGTCTAAATCTGGAAAGGATTCTTTAATTCCTTAACCAAGAATAATCTGGCGTTGAAACAAAGTGCTTCCGTTTTCTGTGAATAAAAAAAATTATATTTTCTTAAATGAATTTCAAAATGTTATGGTAAATTATCCTAACCCATATCGAAGAGTGAATGTGGGCTAAGGTTTAACCTTAATTTCATAACTGCTAAAGGGGAATTTTAATCCGTTCTTATAACAAGAGCAATGTCTGTAATTCCAAATCTTCAATAGCTAGGAAGACAAAATTTTGCTGACACTTGTATGGGTTGTTTTCTATTTTTCCTTTCTTATTTGTCCATGTTTGAATCTTGAAGCATACAGCCCTTCTGAATATTCATGTTCTGAACTATCATTACAACAGCATGAGCAAATATCGTATAATGAAAGAAACTGTTTTTTTTTTAATTCTCGGTAATCAGATGAAATATTTGGTTGGTATATGAGACTTATGAATAATAAGTCATAAAAAGGGTTGAATAGGTGCAGGGATATATAGGAGTGTTCTGAGATGGCTCGAACATGTGAAAGTATGGACGAAGAACGGTTGGCGAAAATATATTACGCAACTGATGCCACTACATGAAGAAGAGGCGCCTAGTCAGGATGGACAGACGGTGAGGAGGCAATGGAAGGAATGGCCCACATTCAGGAACAGCAGGAAAGCGGAAGATAGCGTACTGGTACAGTATGTGTAAGAGAGTTTCACCAGCTGAATGGCTTTATGAGGAGTAAATATAGCTACAACACACACCCGTATATATATATATATATATATATATATATATATATATATATATATATATATATATATATATATATATATATAGAGAGAGAGAGAGAGAGAGAGAGAGAGAGAGAGAGAGAGAGAGAGAGAGAGAAAGAGAGAGAGAGAGAGAGAGAGAGGACTTGGAATTGTCACTAATAAGTTATCTTAAATTTATATGCTACATATTTCCTTGAATCAGGAAATCATAAGGAAGTCATAAATATTGACATCCACTACTGATCTGGGATTTATTCATGAACACCGAAGGTCGTCACAATAAATATGTTACTGGATGATATCCAGATAAAATAAAAAAAAATAAAACAGAGAGAGCGAGCGAGTTACTGATGAATGACTGCTTTTTGAAATGGAAAGTTAAGCAGATAAAATACACTAGTATTGTAAGATGACTGAGTAACTTGAAGCAGTAATTAAATATCGCAACAACTAACCAGTAGAGGGAGAAATGCTGCTCATTTGAGCGGACCAAACATTCTAACATTAGCATCTCGTGAGAGGAAACGACGGGAAAGGCATTCTGAAATCAGTAATGGAGAAGAATTAAAAGGAAACTAAACAAATAAATGAAGTCCTCTCTCTCTCTCTCTCTCTCTCTCTCTCTCTCTCTCTCTCTCTCTCTCTCCGTCATACTTTTCCCTAAAAGCAACAAACCCCAAGTCAAACATCAGCTCTTAGTAACAGAGTTTATTTTCTGTTAAGAGAGTCCATTCGAGGAACCTGAAACGATTGGCAAATATTGAAATGCGTGGGGTGGAGTCTGCTGGCATACAGAATGGTCATCATTATTTTCCAAACGGTGGAAAATCAACAGTGAAGAGAGGAATCACGTAAAATCACGTAACACAGGTAGCAAGGAAGGCCTTCCTTACACAAACAAAGAAAAGAGTTCCAAAAACAATTCCGAAAAGAGAAAATATAAGAATAACTTCTAAGATTTTTATGAAAAATACATAAAATAAAACTGCCCCAACCCGAAGAAAACGGTTGTCATACTTTATTGAAAACGTAATTAATGTTCCTAGATAAATGTTTCATTTGTTGCATAAAGTTGTCAACAATAACGACATTTATTAAAATGTCCTCATTTTCCTCTAGGGTTGCCATCTAACCAGACAACAACAAGGCCTCCCTTTTTACCCTTTAACATAATACCATACTCAAGGCCGCCCTAAAGCAAAGGCCCGTGTTGGCATAAAGCCTTTTTAATATGACACTATCAAAACCTAACGCCAAGAGGACCGCAAGATTCCTTCGCTTCGTAAATGGGCATCAATAATAAGGCGCGTTGCTTTTAACATGGACGTCATTCTTAGTAGCTCTTACAAATCGAGTCGTGACTTTAAGACGAAAGTAACACTTTGTAAATAAAAATACAATTGTCCTTTGCTTTTAGGCATACATTATCTCTCTCTCTCTCTCCATCTCACTCTCTCTCTCTCTCTCTCTCTCTCTCTCTCTCTCTCTTCTGCCTGACAGAACAAAATTCGAGAAGAAAAAGAAAGGATGAAGCGTGGAAGCAATGGTGGAAAGTATCGATAGAGATGATAGAAGGCCGAAAGACAAATTTCTAAATAAAACCAAAAATTAGTAAAATATGTTTTTTTAAATGATGGAAATGAATATGGTGAATAGAAACATGCGAACCCCGCAGTATAATACCATTACAAAGATTTAACCTCTTTTCAGTTATGGCCTCTTACCTCCTGTTCGATATGAAATCTCTCAAAAACCGAAATCCAAAGGAAATATAATTTTATAAAAAGATAATTTCGATTAAAAACCATGAATCGATAAATGTTTCATACGAATCTCGTTAAAATGTCATCAAACATTCAAGTTCAGCAAAATATCAAAATTAAAATGTAATTTTCGAACAACGAGAGAGAGAGAGAGAGAGAGAGAGAGAGAGAGAGAGAGAGAGAGAGAGAGAGAGAGAGAGAGAGAGAGACTGTATACCTAAAAACATAGTAAAACTGTACTTTTAATATTCATATTGTATTACTTCCGTCTTATGGATACTACTCGATTTCAAATTAATCTTTTCATCTTGCACAGTGATTTAAAAATAACAGCCATCATATTATAGCGTAATTCGAAATCCAACATCTTCTAGGAAAGTAGATATTTTGATATAAACAATTTTCCTAACTCAAAATAAATCGTCAACTAATCTCAATTCCAGATTTTATGTATGCTATAACTACACATAATGGTGTAATGGATTAATATATTAATCATATAATTAATATACACGGGTATATACATCGTATAGAATACCCTGCAAAAGGGTATTCTTTACCTGCAATACACACCCTAAGTAAGGGTATCTCAAGTATATGTTATACCCTTGATAAGGGTACATTGTAAAGGGTATATTATAGTTCTTATATACCCCGATAGGGTATGCTATTTTAACCACTAGAAATACCTTTTTCTACCCCTTTTATACCCTTAATTTTTTAGAGTGTGTATATATATATATATATATATATATATTATATATATATATATATACATACATTATATATATATGGAACGATTGTTTTTAAAGAATTTTTATATATTTATGCTTACAGTTTCAGCCAGCTGCGCTTTGAATCCGCTGAAATAGAATGATATTAGTCTGTGTTTCATTAACTGTCTTTGCGTGTAGAATTCAAATATGAATGCTTAGGTCTCACTAGGATTATGTTTTCCATTAATATGCAAAATATAATTTTCCATTGAATTTATATACGCTTATCCGTATAATATTCCTCTTATTACCAGTACTAGTAGGAGAGAGGCATGTTCGTTCTCATTTTGATTCCGCAAATATACCTTTCGACATACATATGTGCAGGTGTGCTTCCCGTTCTCCATTAAAGCTGAGAGTAAGGCGCGGTCGAACGACTGTAATTTTAACCATATAAGTATATATATTATGTAGACCGTAGTGTTAACAATACACACATATATATACATATGTATATATATACATACATATGTATATATATGTATGTATAAGTATATATATAATATATATACATATATATATATATATATATATATATATATATATATATATATGTAAGTATATATATATATACATATATATATAAATTATATGTATGTATATATATATATACATACATATATATACATAATTATATATATGTATATATACATACATACATATATATGTATATATATATACATATATATATATATATATACAATATATATATATATACATATGTATATATATATGTGTGTGTATTGTTAGCACTACGGTCTACATAATATATATACTTATATGGTTAAAATTACAGTCGTTCGACCGCGCCTTACTCTCAGCATTAATGGAGAACGGGAAACACACCTGCACATCTGTATGTTGAAAGGTATATTTGCGGAATCAAACATTGTGAGAGAGAGAGAGAGAGAGAGAGAGAGTTCGAAGAACGTTACGACGACTGAAAATAAAAGTGGCACCCAAGTTTCGTCAAATATGCTTAACTATTTGGACGGAAAAAATCCAGGAAAGTCTTCAGAAGTTTTCCAATTAACACTTCCAGGATTAGCACCCTAGGTGAGAAAAATATATATAAGAAGATTTACTTTCCATGTCTTGCCTAAAAGCAAAAACGTTCTAAGAAGGAAATCTGGCAAATGACTGATTATCCCAGCCGGGGAAAACTTAAATCTTAAAGTTACTTTAAACTGGAAAGGCCAATGGCATTGGACAATTTTATCTATTTGCTAAAATGAGAATATCAGTGACTTCATTCGGAAATATTCGATTCTACTAATGATTACTCAGTTCCAACAGTTTGCAATTCCCTTTTATTTTCTTTCGTACACTATCAAAGTATATAGACATTACGACACCCTCAAGGCCCAGAAAGTCGTTAAAGAGAATGCCCTTTATGGCAACAGCTTCCACATCAACCCAACAGTCGAAGGACTTCGAAGGTGGGTACCACACACGAAATTCGCACACCTACTGGTACCATGTGCAAAATGAAACAGGACGAATACCATCGTGATTGTTAAACTCTTTTACGGTTTGCTTAACAAATACTTTCTTCATAAGGTACATAAGAATCCTTGAACGCATTGTAAAAGATACAAATAAATAAAAAAAAGGTTTCAGAAATACAGCACCGAAGCCTGTAGGAATAAGAATTCCTGTAAGTATAGTCTCGACTTCACTGCGCACATAGGTTTAGTATAGTTTAACAGTTACAGTCAAGGTTACATTCCCACCTGAGTCCCGTAAGCACACTGCATACTAGTTTTCGTGTTGCAAAAGAGTCAAGATGGTGGAAAATGCGAGATCTGAATTACTTGATGTCAAAATAACATAGCCCACATAAAATGTTAGCAACTAATATGAACTTATTTTTAGTTTGTTTACGTCACATTTATTTATACCTTCCTGACGTTTTAATACTCTATGTAAATTTTTAAAATTAACAATGAGCTCTTGCACGTACTACGTCTGTAAAAACCAGTAATGTAACAATAATTATCGTATATATATATATATATATATATATATATATATATATATATATATATATATATATATATATATATATATATATATATATTATGCCCCTAAAACAAGGCCAGAGAGAGGGTCATATCATCTTGTATCTCTAAGATTCTACGGTAGCAATGGCCGGCATTGGGTCAGCACATTCTGTCTCTCGTCAACTCCTCACTCACTCTATTTATCAAACAAAAGCTCACTGGATCAAAACACCGAGATACAAAACTAGACTTTATTTTTAAAATTAACGAAAGCATTTCAGCAAAAGCTACGGTCATGAAATGGAGTCTCACACCCCACAAGCATGGAAGTCATAACTAGAGAAAACCCAGACTCACAATTAAAGCGGTAACTATTCAAATCAATCGAATTAGTGATTCTAAACCAACCAATACTAGTGACTAACACCCTGGTCACCAAACAAAACAAAAAAAAAGGTCATGATTACCCTAGACCAAATAGTATGATAAAAAGAGCACCACTTCCAATATATACGTCCTCACAGGACTCAACCAGAATTCCTGTAAAAAGAAACATAACTTATAATAATACGTGAAATGGTGTATAAAATATAAACACTTGAAACGAAAAAATGCATAATAAAGAACAGAGGGGTTTCACTGCAACGTAAAATGCGCATTCCACATAATGTCTGAAAAAGGTACAAGTGTTAATGAGTCATCTTACTCACATTCTATGGCCATCGGGAAGCCGACCCTCACAGTGGCTGTCTTATTCACAAACACAGCTCAAAAGAGCGATCACACCAGCCGCAAATCGAAGTGAATACCCATTCTATGGTTCCTCTATAATATACACATTAGAGAGTGCACATATGCACACATTCACTTAATAACCCCGCCCTTGATGCGTGACGTCACCGTCCGGTTCAATGTTCGAAGGACCCCGACTTCTGCACCCACAGATATCACAAAGCTTCCATCAATCTGTCACGTTTTCCCCATGCATCTTGCTCATGACCAGAAGCCATAACTGAGCGGCATTGGATACCCGCCGTCTCTAACCGCGGAAAATACCAACGTCAACTTAAAGGCCACCTGCACCGGACACACGTTTTCAAAGGCCAGCAATTAGTCAGCTTAACCCGTAATATATATGAACTGATATCATATGACAATTTCAAGGCGCTTAACCAAAACATTAACACAGGTGGAATGCTAGGTCTCAAACATGCGTCAGCAACGGTATCATCATGACTTGGAGGTATGAATAGGATTAAAAGCATGAACTTTATGTTCGTACAAATTAATTTTTGCAACTTTCTGACGAACATAATTTCTTTTACAGCTAATCTAATTCAAGGTCTAATTGCTGTAAACTATTAGACTATAACTGCATGTAAACTGATAATAAACTGAGGACGGTACGAATTATTAGCAATTATGGCTTTTCAAAGGTTGTATTTCAACAGAGATCTTTCACATTCACAATTGATCCCTGATCACCTTTGCCTGCCGTGAGCAACCTGATTCGCTGATCAGCAGGACCAATATACAGTAAATGTGCCTCGCTGTCGAACTTTTCATTTCCAGAGGTTCTTTATTCCTCACACCGTTGGACCGATGCAACGCATTACTATCCTAATACTATTCTCCTTGCATTTCAATACATTTTTATCTGTTTATTAATTCGTCAATTTATTTTTTGTTTTCAATAAGTGGGATCTCTCCTTTATGTACTACCCTTTACCTCCTGTTATTTCTTCCTGATGAACACCATATTACTGTATTTGGAATCTTGAATTTCAAGTCAGTGGCCCCTGTGGGCTTGTTCCATATGAATAGGTTTCATCTTCTATAAATAAATAATAATAATAATAATAATAATAATAATAATAATAATAATAATAATAATAATAATAATAATAATCTAAAATCAAACCGGAAACAAAATCGGAGAATAAGAATATCAAAACATCAACTATTAAACTTACTTCCCGGCTTCCTTAAAGAACTTGGTTTTGCCGTTTCCCTGGCATTCATGTCTGAGACTGCTGACAGAAAAATAAAAGGCAGCAAGTTACTTAGTTAGGAAACCTGACGTCTATGGCAGCTGCGAAGGAGACAAAGTTTATTCCATTTCCCAGGAAAGAAATCCATCAAAGAGAGAAAGAAGTTTCTAAAAGGAACTGAGTCACCCAGCGGGCAACAAATCAAGATCCGTTTGTGATCTCGAATGACAACAGGAAGTTGATTCGTGCTGAGTAAATGTTTCAAGACCTTTAATGGAGAATGCAATTCTTCTCTTAGAATATACGTAGGGTAACTATGTAAAGGTGGGTTTTTGTTACGTCATTGCTGATCTGAACTTACGATAACGAATACTTTAAAATACTGTTCTCGTCCATAAAATAAACATCCATCACTGAAATGAGCAGGTCATAAAAAATGATATATTGAAATTCTGTCCAAATGAAGGTAATATCATCCAATTAATAGAATTTGCAACATGTTTTTGTGCTCTGGCTGGATTAATAATGACCGATGGCAATAGGGTATGGCAAGGCCAAGAGAAAGTGAAGGTCTGCTCACTTCCAACCAAATCCCCCATGTAGGAGGAGCTTTGTCTACCTCCTTATTGCATCAGCAGATGAATTGCCGTAATGAGCAGGTACCTCTAAGATACGTCATCGCTACGTAGTTACCCCAGGTGGGAGGTTGGCCTTGGGATTGTACCTATGTCTGGGTTTAAAAAAATAGCGAGAAGATTACCGACACTTTTTCACAAGCCTATAAAAAGTGAGTGGTAAATTTAACCTGTATTTCAACGTCCTACGGCTCCTGGGACATGTCTCATGGGTTTCATTAACAGATATACAGATTCTTTTCTCTCACATGGCCTACATAACTGAAAAACGTTTTACACAAGGATCACAAAAAAGGAGCTTGAATTTTATATTTCATGTATTGGGTTTGTTCTACTATAAAAAAATAATCTTGAAAACCCGAATGCAAATAGTGAAATGTTTCATGATATTGCCTTGTAAAATCTATATAAATTATCATTTTTCTTTATATGTCATGTATTCTGCGTAATAATAATAATAATAATTGTTGAAATATCGTAGGTAGTGTGTGTAAGATTTCACAAGAATTAATAATATACTTTTGATAATAACGTAGTATATAATCATGCATTTGGTCTCCCAGAAACATGTGTTCTGTACTTGTGATAGCGAATGCTTTGTTTTGCTTCAAGTGTCATCGCAAAAGATAACGTGTTAACAGGTCAAGATAACAGTAGGCTGCGCAGTTCTGAAAGCCAACTTTGGGTCTTCGACTTTTTATGAACATGCCAATCATCACTGCCACGTGTGTAGGCCTATTGTATCGATCATGTCGAGATTTTGTTAAAAGCTTTGTCCCATACGATTTACTGTTAAAAGTTACGTACGAGTTTTTGAGAAATACGAACGAGTTTATTGCACCATGGCACATGACAATTGTGTCATGTTTAAGACTGCATTGTTCTGACTGGGTCTCCTGTGACAGGAAGTGGCGTCATATTTCTTTTCTAGAATGCTCCATGAAAGTTTTGCTCTTTAACTAGAGATAGGATTCAATTATAGGATTCAATTCTTTACAAGACCGGATACGGTGCTTGTTACATTAATTGTAATATCTCCCTCCCTCTGTGTATCACGTGGTTTTAAACTCGTAACGTCAAAGTACAGATTTTGTATTGGTCACTCTTTAGTGTTTGTTAAAGTTTTCTTGTGAAATCTAGAAACTGCGTTCCTGTAAGAAGTGTGAAATTCTGAGTGTTTCGTGGCGCCACAACAGTTGAGGTAATTTTTGGTAACGGCCATAACTACATTTTACAGGTACTGTAATATTTTTACAAGTTTAAGTCATGGCTTAAAGAGATTAGGGAATTTACATTTATACGTTTCAAGTGAGCTTACATTTTGAATTTTCATTTTATGTCTTGTGTAATAGAATGTACTTAATACCACTTGAATTGTTTGATTCTTTTTTAATTATTTTAGTTCTTTGTGAATTTAACACTTTATCATATTTCATATATTTGCAATCTCTTAGTTTTTCACACTTTATATAGTAATGATTTTAACATTTATTTACTTAGCATCTTCAGTATTCTTAATAGTTTAACATTGCATACTTGATTTAATTTTAATTTACTAAGATTTTCTTTTAGAATCTTAAACATTTCTTAATAGTTTAAATTTTGACTAATTTAATTTCTTGATAAATTAAAGTTTTTGTGATTTAATTTTGTTTAATGATATAATTCAAGAATTAATTTTACTTTAGTACAGTTCTTGTTCAAATGTTGATACTTTAAGCTAGTTTTGATAAACTTAGTCTGATTTCTCACATTGATTAGTAAGTTTTTTTAAGGAATCACTGTTGCCTATATAGCACTCAGTAGCAATTTTATTGTTATGAGAGTTCAGGTATCTGGTTGAAGTGAAGTAAATTTTTTAATTCCGTGATTTGTAGTGTAATAACCAGGTACTTGGAACACTTCATGACAAATGCCAAGTAATGTAATAACAATCAGTTAGATTAAGACGATGAAACAATTTTGCAGACGGGGGGAAATCGTAAAAAATTAAAACTTTTGAAAAATTGCCTCTCCTAACCTAAAAACTACCTTCCTTACAAAGGCCCTTGAAAAACTTTTCACTTCCCTCGCATCTCTTGATCTTCCTCTTTTCCCAAAGCCTCCTTTTCTTTTTGTTATCCCGGAGGCTTCCAAATTGCTCCTGGGTCGGATGCTAACACCTGACAGGCCAACAGAAAACATTCTTTTTCTGTCATAAATTTATACTATCCTACGCTTTTTATTTATTTATTTATTTTTTTACATCCTACGATGCTTTACATTATTTTTCTTACTTCCTAAAACGTACATTTAATTACTGTCCAGGTACTATTGGAAACAAAACCTCTTCCAAAGGTATGTGTTTTTGTATTCGAAACATTGTCCCTTTCACTCCAGCAGCATCGTAGCAAAGCATAATTCCTTCTTTGCAGTGGAAATGAGCTGTGTGTGTGTGTGTGTGTGTGTGTGCGTGTGTGTGTGTGTGTGCGTGTGTGTGTGTGCACGTAATACTGAAAACGACCATGAAAAAATTGTTGTTCATATATTGAAGATGAAGCAACATCCCTACCGACCGTTTGTGACAAAACTTCGCCTACCTTTGTCACCAAAAATTTCTTTTGGTTAACAAAGCCACACCTGATTGCATTCCCATTCCCATGAAGCGTGATTTCAAACCAGTGTTGTTTACTCTCGGCAGTGATATTCATTTGCAAAACTTAACTGTAACCAAAATGTCTGCAGTCAACTACATAAATCTGATACGTATCTACATAAATCTGATAGGTAAATGTGAGGGTAACCCAAAAATCTCGCATTAATTTGAGACCTAACGAATCCTTAATAAACTATGGCGTTGGTCATACAAAGCAAAGGAGGAAGAAAGGAAACTTCGACGAATGGAACAGCCACCGGGGAAAAAAAAAATTTACGAAAAGAATGGGAGGGTAACAACAATTACACTGGTAAGGGATCTGGAAAGCCAAAACGGGAAGGGACCTGGGAATGACAAAAAAATACGCGTTTCCAACAGAATACACTTTTCAGCATCATTACTATTTTTTCACCAACGCAGAGCCCCATATCGTACAACTGGGAGGGCAGTGTTTGTGCTAACGTGGTTGGGTAGAGGGTGGGGAGACAAGAGACGGTAAGAAAAGGTGGATGAAAGCATCGCTCCAGGCTATAACTGCCATTGCGTGTCATGGGTTCACCATGTCTCACTGACTTGGTTTTTCGAATGGTGGTCATTTGTGCAAGCAGAGACCAGAACCAATGCTGCTCAGATTCTGAGATCAACAGATTAAGATAGTGCAGGCATGAGACCCGAAACCTAACTAGACCTATCGAAACCAGGAGCACAATATCCTGACAATCTAGGTTAATTTCACTTATTATTTTGCTTGCTGTCAATTTGCGCAAAAAAAAAAAAAATCTATAAGAGTACAAATCCGTCAGTATTTACGTACCCAAGAAACAGTAGACCAAATAAGTTCATATCCAACTTTACAATTAAGTGCAGCACACCAACCCCTCAAATTTTTAGCGGCCGGCATGTGCATTCCGTGATTCGTGCAACAAGACTCTTCGTGACTGTAATAGTGACTTATTCCCTACAATGTCCTACCATATACTGGGTAAGTGGGCGTGCCTGCTTAAGGTCTGGCTTAATTTACAAGATGTTCCTGCAACGCTGGCGATGCCCTGACCAATATTCTTAAACTATTATTTCTCATTGGTAAATAGCTACACGAACGAAAATTTAAAGAACAGTTTTACATGCGTTGCGTAAGATATCTATGGGTTCCTTCGGTACGGAAATTGGGGATATTATAACATATTAAATGGGATCCTGAAACATAAAAACAGATATCACATTTATCGGTCTACGCCGAAATAAATTCAACCTTACTTTCCTGAAGAGAATTAAATCAAAAACTAATTCAAAATGGAGGATCCACAAACAAGCTTAAAATACGGGAAACGAAAATGATGAAAGTAAGGTGTAACACAAAAATTCTAAGGTGTCAATCAAGTTCCACAAACGACTTCGAGACACGAATGGCGGAATAGTACGCCCAGTTCCAGAACATCTGCCTACACACATAGGCTAACCTAACGGGTATAAAAGCATATGCCTATGCTTATATCATAAAATGAGATCTTTCTGCCCAACAATTTGAAATTGAAAATAATAATCCAGCGAGGGGGCATTTCAATATTTTCACCTTAATGTTCCTAAAATGTAATTAAAATTTATGCACCCACAGCAATAAGTCTACTTATAACTCGAACTTACAAGTATTCTACGGATATCCATAACTTTGTCCACTATATTCTACAACTGATAATGCACATTTATAATGATTCATTCGCGAATTTTTCCCCATGACTGGGAGGGTTCTAAGTCCCGGATGGTATGGGACTAGGATGACCAGGCCTGAAGGGCAAACATCGAAGCGAAGGTCCATCAAGATCTGGTAGGGTTTTAAAATTTCATTTAAAAAAAAAATAGACTACTTAAATTTAACATACATGAAACTTAACGCACATCCTTAAGGGCCACGCGGTCGAGTACAAGACACAACTCTGAAAGCTATACAAAATCCATAAACCTCAAAAATATAGGCTTCTGAAAGTTACAATTTTATACAAAACTCATTTCTGAATAATCAGGCTATACTTAAGCGAATATCAACTATATCAAGCCTCGGATGGCAAAAATGTAAAGGGATTAACTTAGCAAACTAAATGAATCTGCTCTTGACTACAAAATGAACAACTTGGCTCGGGAAGTGACAACATGGACAATGCTCAGCTTACCTCAATGATATGCCTTAGAGAAAGATGCATATCGCCCGGGTTTACTTTAACCTGTTAAGCGTCACCCACGTAATAATACGTTTACTGCGATCCACTCGGTAGCGCCTTCAACGGGATATTACGTTCAAGACTTTAACTCTGCTTTTCAAGCTGTCAGCCCCGTAATAATACGATTACTTGTATGGAAAATGTTGGAACATCATTTGGTAACACTCTCAGCACACGTAAGCTGTAATTGATGACTTATTTCCTCCCTGGCAACTCTTTTCAGTTGGTCGCTTGATGCCTAGATGACTATTTTTTTTTCAGTACGCTTCGGGCGTTTTCAGAGGCAACACGTTTTTTTACGTCGTTCTCAATGAATGTCACAAAGAGGAGGCGTATGTCTTCAGTTGAGATAAATCAAATCCTAGACGAGGTGTCTGATACTGAAGACATATTTGATGATGAGAGCTCTAGTTCTGAATCCTCCATGATGAGGATATTGAAGAAACAAACTTTTCTTCCAATAGTGGAAGTGAAGATGACTTCTCATTGCCGAGTGACTGGACTCCGAGAGAGAGAGAGAGAGAGAGATATCCCTTTACTTTCGTTGCTGATCCCGGCGTGAAATTTTCAGTTGAGGATAAAGAGAATCCATTAGAATTTTTGAGAAATAATTTGATGATGAAATCATTGATTACCTCGTGAAAGAAACAAACAGATTTGCAAATCAGTTTCTAGATGAGAATGTAGAACATTTGTCTCCACAATCACGAGTACATAGATGGATTGTGTGTAGCCCCTGCTTTAGAGATTGGCATACGAAAGAATAATAGTGCATGTATGTACAACACTTTTCATTCAGTATTTTGTAGTCTTATGAAATAAAATAATAGTAGTAGTAATAGTTTTTATCCTATCATTTAATAAAATTCCTACTTAACTACAGTACGAATTATAAGCATAAAAATCAATATTAACTTTGAAAAACTATCATCAGTGATATGACCGCTAATTGCAAGAAAAAGCGTGACGGTACGTTAGCGGCGAGCTCATCCGGGGTGGACGCTTAACAGGTTAATTTGGCCCCTCCACATATCCGGTCGTCACCTCTGTTCCCTTTCAAAATTTCTACGTAGGTTATTTTATCAAAGAATGTATTCGAATCATTTAAAAGAGAGTCCCTCCGACATTCATGATACAGATAATACAGTCAATTCGCCGGACACAAATACCACTCGAACATATTTACAGAAAAATGAGAACCAAAAACACTGCCGCCTGCTTACCACTACTCGCTTCTCCTGAACGTCGTGAAGGACTGTCGAGAAAAAGCTGATCCAATTCTTTTCACGACAATTCATATGCATGCAATGTCCAAGTAATATTCAAGACGGAGAAAAATACAACATCGAAATCAACAGGCATTAAATCAAGTTAAATATTTACCCTTATACACTTCAGTGGAAACTAAAGGCTACATAAGCCTAAGCTGGGGCTGAAACTTTGAGTACTTTATGACTTTCTCACCATATTTTGTCCATTACCCCTACCTAATTCCCCTCTGCTTAGTCTTTGACCTTACTGTAATCGATATACAAACTCACCAACGCAACTACATACGTAGTACCAAAACTGGAGTAACCGAACGGAGTAAACATACACCACACACACACACTGTTAGGTAAAACGTTGACGCCTATACGGCTGAGCGGCTGCGTCGCAGGGCATTATGGGAGATGCCAGACGTTTTCTCTTGTGCTACGGAGAACTAAAGAAAATTTGTCGACCACAGATTTAGAAAATTAAATATAGAATTCGTAATGTGAAAAGATATACGTGTTGAAAAAGTAACTCCGGTTTTATACTCTACTTTCATTTGACTGGTGCAGCGCGCAAAAAGTCGAGGTTAAATCCAAATATAGCAACGCCCAAAGTAGACCTAACACACATTCTTGTTTCATTTATATTCTTATTTACAGTGATTAAAACTGTCTTTATCAGTTTATGAAAGTTGATGTGCTTTGTTTATTTTGCTGATATAGCCTCTTGCCTTTAATATCATCTAAAATTCGAGTGAAATGTGGCAATAAGAATAATGCTAAGCACCGCCGACATTATGGTATAAAATCGCTTTTAATGCAGTGGTTTTCGCCTAAAAGCTCATCATGTTACGGGAGAGACTTTATGATAAATTTCTATCATCGAAAACAATGCTATACTTCTTGTGGCAGGCCAAGTAGTCTATGCACCAATTTTTCTGGAGGGCCGTTATAGAGATTTTTAATTAATTTGGATCCTGTTTGTCGGCGGGCCAACCAATCAGTGCTTTTGTTTTTGTTTCGCGAGTGCTGACTCGGAGTGCTGCGTTAAAAATCACTTTATCAGTATTAGTGATGTTATTATTAGTCATAGAGTGACAATATTCCCGCGATAATAAGGTTAGACAATGTGGGTTCCATGGAAGTGTGCGTTTTAGCATGGCCGTCCCCGGATGTGCCAGCACGGTTAATATCTGTCGGTGCCGACTCGGTGGCCTCTGTGGTAAAGGTAAAGCTATTCTGGCTATGTTTCGTGTTCAGATGATAGTGATTCTGATGGTTATGAGTCTTTCCGATAATAGACCTTGGTGATAGTGTCGTTATTGAGCAAGGCAGTGAAGAGGGAAGCAGTGATAATAATGAGAAATGAAAGGTTAAAAGTAAAGGAAGGCAAGCAATGTGAAAAGAAAGAGAAATATGTCTTATTATTATTATAACGATTATAGCGAAACAACACCTCAGATGACGACTATGTGCAATCATATCACAGCGGTAGTGATGTGGAATTTGATGATCCATCCCCATGTGTCACCAGCAGCCCGGTACGTGTGAGCAAATGTTTCACCCCTATCAGTTTTGAAGCCAAGTGCCACCGCCAACAGTGCTTCCCGACCTGTGGAACCTTCTGGTATGAGGCTGAATAGCCGTTACAGCAGAAAAAAGAATGAAAGGGGTTTAGTAGACCAGAAACATGGGCGGCTAATGTTGCTGTGTGTGAGAGAGAGAGAGAGAGAGAGAGAGAGAGAGAGAGAGAGAGAGAGAGAGAGAGAAAACCGTGTCCTGCCCTACTAAAACTTTGTATGGAAGTCTGGTACTAAGATTCCTGTTCCATCCAAGAAGGACGGTCCCCCTTGCAACTACAGGAAGAATGTTTTTCCAAAGTGGGGATGAGGAGATAAATGTGACATTAAAGACATACTGGTCAACGGCGAGCGCAGAATTGGGACACCCAACCTCCAAAGAAATATTCACTGAGAGCCTATCAAGAGGAAGCGAACTAAGGCTGAAGAAAACAGGAAGAGATGTACACTGAGCTCCTTTGTTACCTTCAAGAGCAAGGATATAAGAATTTGCAAGGCTTCCTTCGTCTCCATTCATTCAGTAACCTCTGTGAGGACCCAGCTTGCTATGGAAATGATGTCTTAGGGAGGAACAACAATTAAGGGCTGGAGGGGTACGAAATCCAACGCCAGTCAAATATCAGGACATGTTTTAGAGTGTTCATGAACGCATACAACTTCTGCCAGCTTGTCCTAATCACTACACTCATAAACGTATTCGAACATTGCTTTGATTCTCACTCATCACCAGGGCAATGTACCCACAAGATTTTCAGTCACCAATATAATATCAGATTTAGCCCTGTAAAGGATGATGCGCAATACCTGTGAGGGGCTCACGATAGGTCTTGTTGAACAAGAACAAAAAAGCACAAAGACTGCCAAAGCCTGTGATGGCCACCTTACATGTGACGCCATGGACTTGCAGCAGAACATGGCATGTCGTAATTTTTTCTGTTACCCGGCGTACTGTAAATTCAAATTGCGGCGTAGTCTTTTCCACATTGCCGGCCTCCCTCCACTCCTCGTTTATGGCCCCTTCCTATCTGTGGATTAGTGCAACTGACTACTCTACAAAAATAATAAACAAGGCAAGAACTCAAATTATGGTGAGTAAAATTATCTTTTGCCAACTTTTTTCATTCCTCATCATCCATTAATGATTATTATCATGCGTTAACCATCGTCATCTTCATCATTAATCATTATTCACTTGTTTGTTAGGATTACTACTAATATATTCCATGTTAATATATGTACTTTACTATGTGTGATAATAATTTTTTCGGATTTTTTTTTGTTAATCACTCGAGAGACCATTAGGACTAAAGAGAATAAACATGAAGCCAGAAATGACAGTAATTCCAGTTTTAGACTGAAATTAGAATGAACAAAAGCCGTGCCTCCTCCTCCCATTTGTTAAACGAATGCAATACAAGTTGCTGCGAGAAATTGCAAGCGACGTTTGACACAGCAACACCAGACGACTGTCTTCATGAAGTTTAACAGAAAAGTTTGAATTAAGAAAATAACGACTGGGTTTCGCGCGTATTCGTTTCCTTAAGGGAAGTCTTAATCAGTTTTGCTGTTGTTTCCTGATGAAAACCTGCTACACTTTTGTCACCTGTATTTGACTTAGAAATGTAGTTGATGTAATAATAATAATAATAATAATAATAATAATAATAATAATAATAATAATAATAATAATAATAATCACGGAGTAAGCTGAGAACCTTTTCGTCTATGATTAGGACTAGTTCATGCATTTCCTAAAATACTGCCTTTTCTCTCTCTCTCTCTCTCTCTCTCTCTCTCTCTCTCTCTCTCTCTCTCTCTCTCTCTGGCAGAGCAATTTCCTTATAGTATAGCCATTCATTATTTCAGCCAGGAGCCACAGAGCTCTGAATATGTGGAATTTCCAGCACGCGTTTTATAGTTTTACAGCAGTTGGTTTTGTTAATTACCTTCATTGATCGAGTTTGAGGCCCATGCTGAATAATCGCTTTTGGAGGAATGTTCAATATCTGGGTCTTTTCTAGCCATTTCATGTGAATAAAAATAATAACTTCTGTCTGTGAGTATCAGTCTGTTCATTCTTCGAAAAGTACGATTTGAATTCTCTCATCGAGTAAAAGGTTAAACGGATAATTCAGTGCAATAACGATGACATTCAGAGTGACATTCCATACTTACCTTTACCCGGGAATAGTTAACGAGATACCCCTAATCTTTGGGTATGTAGGGGGCCACTCAGTGATGCTCACGGAAATTGTTTTATCTAGACTGTAGACTAAATGAGCAATGTTATATATATATATATATATATATATATATATATATATATATATATGTGTGTGTGTGTGTGTGTGTGTGTGTGTGTGTGTGTGTGTGTTTAAATTGTGCATTTTCCTTTACTAGTAACTCTAATGATCTCAGTGAGATTGTTACTGAAAAATATGGATTTGTATTTGGTATCGAAGGCTTGTAAGCATGTTTAAATCAATTACCGATGTTATCATTTCTTTCTCATATCATTACCCATTGATACATACTATCTCTGCGGAAATAAAATCTTTGTATAGCAATATTTCCTCGAAAATATCTGTAAGGTTTGATATTTTTTGTGCAAGGGCGTTCAGTTAAAATTATCACTGCATTGAGAAAGTAGCAATGACTTTTTATGATAATGCAGGCAATGCTTGAGTGAAGAACTACTCTGCGAAGTCATCAGTCGGTAACTTTCGTTGAGATCAGCGGATTATGTTATTGTTTTAGAGCAGTCTAATCAGTCGAAAGATTCACCGGTAATTAATCGTTTTACAAGACCTGTTCTTAGATCAGTGGAGTTTAAAAGCTATGGTCTTGGAGACGAAGCATTTACTCTGTGATAGCTTTTCACCCTCATGAGCGTTGTTTATGCTTTACTAAGTGCTTTTTAACTGTTTCAATAGGGAAAACTCCATGTCCAACATAAAGACTAATTTATTTTGAATAACGTAGCATATTCATTTTTCAAATAGCCTTTAGTATTAAAGACCCGGGCTCTACAGTCAGCAGTTTCAAGATATGCAGTTGCATTCTGTGTGGGGAAGGGTAAGGGTAAAGCAATCAAGCTGATTTTTGCAACTTGATGACGTTAATTCACTCCGATTGCAAACAATCTCGAGACTTCCATAGTTTGGCGTCATTCTTTTCCGGAACTCGTCCCAGGAATTGTCAGAGCCATTATCGCCGTCGTCGTCTCGCAGTCAGTTACTAAAAAATGTAAAGAGAAATCTCTCGCTGACTGAGTTGTATTTGCCTTTATGCAAGTTCTTAAATGTTCAGCTTCATTTATAAAGGTCCAGCATCTATAATAATAAAATCCTAGTGGATCTTGTTTGTCCTCCCCCGGGTGACAGTAGGGGAGACATGACACAGTCACCCACTCCCTGCAAACCGGTTTGTCCGGCCCGGGTAGGGGCGGGGTAGGTACGGGAATGGGAGGGTAGGGGAGACATCCACCCTCCTCCTGCAAAGCTGTTAGTCCGCCCCGGGTGGGAGCAGGGTAGGGAGGGGATCAGGAGGGTAGGGGAGACAGCAGTATGCGTCCACCAACAAGCTCATTTGTTAATATATTTGGAATATAACGATTTAGTTTGATGTTACAATACAAATTTTCAATAACATTCTATTTATAGAAAATCTGTTCTCGATAGGCCTGGCTTCAGGGATATTCTAAACAGTCTCTTAAATCAAGGTAAACGATCTACCTAAGGAACAGTAAACAAAAATGATAATAACTGCAAGTAGTCGAAAAATCTAGATCTAAATTAATCTAAATTAACCCTTGTCTCATTTCATGGCTGAAAAATCTGACAGTTAATGAATCCATTTAAAGGAATGAAAATATATTTAATTATTCATCCATTTAAACTAGTAATTAGCTTTGAATGAACTGCCCTAATGATGACGTGTTGTCATAACATTTACCAATGCTGAATGAGTTTCACTGCTGTGATTAAATTGTCGTCAGTAAAAAAAAATTGCTCATTATTTCAGCTCTTATATTTTCCTTACAAAACACAAAATGTTGCACTAGAATTAATGTGGAGTTTTAATGGACCTTAGTTCATCCATTATTATTAAAAAAGAAAAGATTAACGTGTTCGTAGATACTGCAAGATGATGAGACTGATAGAGTTACCTCTTGGATTTTTCTTTAATGAATCGTTATTTCAGAAAGCGTCACCATCACTCAAAAGTTTACCGCTATTTGGATGTCCATCTTCGCACGAAATCCACATCACTAAAGATGCTCTAATTTAGTGGCTGCATCCTTCAAGCTCTTAAGTTTGAGCTGTTTACCGCGTATCTCCCACAATAAATTATGACTGTGTCTTTCTTAATTGGAGCATAATTAAGATAATTATTGGAGAGTTGTCCATCCATTATTAACCCTCTCGGAAACGAACCTATAACCCACTGTGGTATAGCCAAATCATATGCGAGTAACATATCAGGATGATGAACATTTAACATATAATTTATTCACTACATGCACGTACTATTTTAAGCTTTATTTTGTCTCATAAAAAGCAAATTAATTATCGTTGCCTTTTTGTCTGTCATCGGCAGCCACAATGGCCCTACAATTCACAGGCACAATACTGCAGTTCGTGTTGGAAGCTACACGGAATTGGTAAGACAGGCTCTTGTAGGATTCTCCAGTTGCATGGTGACATAAGGTAACTGCAACACGCAGGTCTGGCTAAATGGGTCTCTTCCAGAATGTGAGGGTCTTCTTCATGTATGGTGTGACACGTTCCACAGTTTCATCGAAAAGCTCCTCCGTTATCCTGGTCAAAATTCCTGTACAGTCCTGGATTTTCAGTTGCCAATTCTTGCATCAAGTTGTCATAGTATCCTTTCCCCTGTCTACATTGTAAGTAGGGCCAGACCCAGCAACATCTAGGTTTTCAATGCTTCTTGCATTTTCTTTTCTTCAGGCATCTTAGGATTCTTAACTGCAACATGGCATCATGAAAATCCAAAATGCATTTTACTAGTTCAGGGTCATGTTGGTTCTCAGGTATGAGGTGTAGCAAATCCTTCTCCTCCATGTTCTTGCTTTGTCTGCTGCTGCAACGATGATGATTATTGACAAGTTCACCTGGCACTTTATATATGGTGGCATCCAGTTCACAACACAGTTACAATGCCATTGCACAAGTCGCCATGTGACGTAACTACAACACAATTGAATCACCATGCACCGCCATGCCTTTATGCACTGCGCCATCCTGTCGCAACCGCCAAATGTGGGCGTGGCCTAAATCATTGGCGACATGCGAGTACGACTACATACGAATTTGATCTCATCTCGACGTGCGCAGTGCTGTCGCTATGGTTAATTGCGTTTGACGCCATGGTGTTGTAATCAGCTAACAATTGCTTTTTTTTTTTTTTCTGCGGCACAAGGACCGCGACTGATGGCGATGATCGCCAAAACCAGCCATTACGACGTGTGTAGTTTTGAATCGCCAATGTGTGAATCGGGCATTAGCCTGGAATCAGAGTGCGGGATATTAATAAACTGGACTCGTGACCCGCGGTCGTTGTTCTTTTTTTCGTGAATTATGTACAGATATTGCAACTGTGAGCGTCAGTTTATTATATGACTTTAACGATTGGCCTGTTAAGTTTTTATAAGTAGTATTCTGGTTGACAAACTTTAACAACTGTGTAGTGACACGCAATGAAGATTTAAACTTTCAACCATTACATTTTAATTATATTTTAATCGGTCGTTTCTAAACTTGAGGGGATTTTACTCAACCTTTACCATAATACCATAATAAAATTCTCCCTTTTGTGTTTGTAATCTGCAGATTTTTTATTTATATGCGTTTGATTGTGTATGATTCTGAATAGCTGAATATATTTTTCAGCCATAAAATCAGTTGGTCTATCGTTCGTATCGCCCTCCGAACTTTCTTTACTTCAAGACCAAAGGATTTCCCAAACAGAACTCCAAACTCATTCCATTTTGTTACTCTTTTATTGCCGGTGATCGAAATTCCAAGAAGTGTTTCATTATCCAACAGATTTACTTCGAAAAACCTCTTCCAAGGGCAGATCATCATCTCCTTTGCTATTTTTTGTTCGTTTTCCTCTAATGATACGATGCTTTTAGCATTTCATTCATTTTGTTTATTTCGTTTTGCTTTTTTGTGGTGTATTGGAATTATTGGAGGGCTAGCGTTTTGGAGAAACCGCAACAGCTAGTGGTCCGTGTTACTTTCAAAATTTGTTCTTCAGTAACCGTAATTTGTCAGTATTTTTAACGCTATTTTGTGTTCTTTTCTAAGATTTCATAATTTTTTTTAGGCAAATTTACATTCCTTTTATGTGGAATCATTTCATTTTCTTATTAGTTTGATGACTTCCAGAACAATGTACTAATAGTGATATAAAAAATTAAACATCACATGTTCTCAGGAAATCGCTTATACTTTCGAGGAATGAACCTGAACATTTTAGAATGTATATTACCAACTTAATAAGAAAACAAAATAAATATTTAAACACTTGCAAATATCCATTTCGACTTCACCTTATTTGCAGTGTATACTCATTTCTACGGAACTTACACGAGAAGTCATGAGGATGAATGAAAAAAAAATTATTTTCGTTTCATTTTCTAGAATGACTTCGCTCTCATTTCCCTCAGCCAGACCTTCATAAAGCGTAAATCTCAATTCCTTCACCTGAATCCGGAGATGGTGGTGGATACTTCTTCTCTCTCTCTCTCTCTCTCTCTCTCTCTCTCTCTCTCTCTCTCTCTCTCTCTCTCTCTCTCTAGAATGATAGTTATTCTCCCTGCGTTGTTGGTGTCATGGATTCTGTTGTTTGCTCCTGGCCTTTCGTAAACGTCTTTTGACTGCATTGTTGAACATTTTGTTTGTGAAGACAGATTTCGGTCACTTTCTTTCGGATATTATTTGATTGGTTGCTCCACGTTTGTTCGTGTTCTGTCAATGAACAGTCTCCATTCTATGTAAAAAAAAAAAAAGATCTTAAAACACGCTTTTATTAAAATCCACTAAAAATAAAAAGTAATTTTTGGAGAAACACCAGAATTTTCTGACAATTAATCATGCCTACAAAAATAAAAGCGTGGGCGCCAAACATGGAAGGAAATGCCAAAGAAATGTTCCTCTTCTTGTAGCATTTCCTTCCATGTTTGGCGCCCACACTTTTATTTTTGTAGGCATGATTAATTGTATGAAAAACCTGGTGTCAAAAAAAAAAAAAACGTTTTACTTTTTAGTGTGCATTTTGATAAAAGCGTGTTTTAGGAAAATATTTTTTTGTTTTATACTTTTTAGTCTTGACAGAAATTGCAACCGATTTATGAGTGTTGCTAACGAAACCGAACGTGATATTCTATAATCTCCTCTCGAGCCAAGAAGGTTTGAAAAATCCGAGTCAAAGAAGGTATGAAAGATCCGAAGAGTTTCTTAAAAATCCTGAGATACTGGGAGAGGTTGCTGTAGGGTCACTAGAGGTCACTGCTGACCTATTGATCATGTAAGGTTGTATTGTCACCGGGATTGAGTAACCAGGCAAAATTTCAAGTCTATCAGACGAAGGGAATAGGTCGAAAATTGAGTTTTTACTGACTGAGTAATAAGATGCTGTACCGTCTACTGAGGATATTCGACATTTTGTTGGGATACACCATAGGATTTCATTAACGGCAAAACTGGAACATTTTCCTTCTGCCTTCGGTAGAAAAATTCGATTATGTTCCCTTGATTTGCATTTTAACGAATTATTTTAACTGCCGACTGCAACCGAGTATGCCATTGTCAGTCGATAGTCGCATGTAGATTTAGTATGCATGGAAGTAACTTGCTTCCATAGCCGTTGCCAGTTATGTTTTTCTTTTTGTGCGTTTGCGATTCTTTTTGAGATTCGTTTGTTTCGGACAACCAATTTAATTTTGCTTTAGAATATCACAAAGTAATTTAGTGTTATTATATTATTTTCTTTAATTTAAAAGCATAAAGCTTGGAATATTAGAGAACCCAGTGGCATTATTATCTATATGCATAAAAATGGATGTATGTATGTATGTGTGTGTGTGTGTGTATGTTTCACATACACTCTGAAACGCATTGAGCCATTTCAACCAAACTTGGTATACATATGATTTACTATCTCGAAAAGAACACTGCCTGGGTGTGAGAAGTGGGTGACATGTAAAAATAACTGAAAACAACAGCTATTAGTGTCTAACCCATAGTTTTCGAGCTCGCTGAGATGAACAGTGGCACTCCCAATGCCCTTTAAGTCCAAGTTCAGCCCCGATAGGAAGGGAGCATGAGAAGGGTGGGAAGGGAGTGACGCAAAAATAACCGAAAACGACAGATATTAGTATCTAGTCCATAGTTTTCGAGCTCGCTGAGATGAATAGTGACACTTCCAGTGCCCTTTAAGTCCAAGTTCAGCCCCAGTAGGAAGTTGGGGTGAGGAGGGGTGAAATATAAAATGTCAAAAATGCTGGGCAATGTAATTGAAGCAACTATCTTAACAGGAAAGGGAGAAAGTGAGATAAGAGAGAGAGAGAGAGGGAGAAAGTGAGAGGGAGAGGAAGTGAGAGAGGGTAGAGTGGGTGTTGGGAGGGAGAGAGAGAGAGAGAGAGAGAGAGAGAGAGAGAGAGAGAGAGAGAGAGAGTTTATTGGTTGTAATTCAGAGTTTTCCCGAGCAGCACCAGGTTGGTTAGCTAGTTTCCTATAAAAAAGCCATGATGATTAACAGTGAAGTGTAACTTATGGAAGGTTTGATAATAATATCCATAGAAATATCAAAGATGCAATGACACTTTAAATAAATATTAGATTAAATTAGATTCTGATTGTCATAAAAGTGTGCCAATTGGGAAGTTGATGAAAATTAGGTAAAAAAAAAATGAATCTATGGTTGGTCGACTAATAAAGAGAGATGAAGATGAATATTGAGTCATACAAAAGTATAAAGATAAACTGAAATATTCTAGTTGATTTGTGCATAAAAGAATTATTAGTATTTTAGAATGATAATTTCTGATTGGGTGTAAGGCTGTGAGATGTTTAAGAGCTAAAAGCTGTATTTTGCTGCTGCTGGTGTGAATGAAATTAATTTTGATTTGAATACGTATAATATATTCGTTGAACTGTTATAAATGGTAAACACAAGGTGGAAGAAGAGTAAGGTGATTTCGTGAGAGAACGAGTTTTGCGTTTTCCGGCGCAGTGACGTCACTTGGAACCCAGCTGAGTAAGTGGCAAGAGGTTCATTAACTCATACTGTTTTGGAGGGAATTCGCCAGTCTTTAGCATTTCAGTCAGTTGATAAGACAACAAAGATGGTGTTATGTGCTGTGTTTGGTTGCAATAATCATGATCGCCATCGCCAAGAAAAAGCCATTTCATTTTACAGATTTCCAAAGGATCCATCTCTTTGCAAAACTTGGATTAATCTGTGCAAAAGGAAAGATGATTTCAACGTGAAGAATGCAAGAATATGCTCCATTCATTTTATCCCCGGTGATTTTGGAGAAAGCCTTAGACATATACTTTTAGATTATCATCCTAAAAATGCACGCAAATTGAAAGATACTGCTGTGCCTACTCAACACATGTATACTAAGGATGTAACTCCAGGTGAATATTGTTTATTTGCTATATCAGCAGAAGAGTATTTTAGCTGGCTTATGCTATTTTGAAATTGAAATTGAGAGAGAGAGAGAGAGAGAGAGAGAGAGAGAGAGAGAGAGAGAGAGAGAGAGAGAGAGAGAGAGACCCAATTCAATGTTTCTCAAATGAAAGTGGTTTGGTGTATTACCAGCTGATTTTGAATACAAAAATTTTGATTAATCTATTTATAAGGCATGTTTATAAAGTTTACAATTCAGATCTTTGTATGCCTTCTTTTTGTATAATTATTTCATTTTATTAGCCTATATCTATGCAACACTTTTGCTTGATGATTGATATAATATTCATGAAAGAGATTTTGCTTAAGCCTATTATGAAGTCTCTCATATTGTTTGTTAACTCTTTGTTGCTATTAGGCCCATTGCTATAAACTAAAATACCTAGGCTTTCAGCATATAAAGGTCTAACCTAGATTTTTTTAATTCTCTCTCTCTCTCTCTCTCTCTCTCTTCTCTCTGTGTATTTTTGTCAATAAATTACTTAAGCTAGATTCCTCCTCCTGAAGAGCTTGCTTAAAAGGCCTCCATGAACTTGGCTGCTAAAGAAAACTTTTTTTTTGTTTTGTAGACAATAATAGGAGCCCTTTTAGGGGTGCCCTTCAGGCAGATATATCTAGCTAAAGTGAATTTTCAGTAGGCATATATAAAATTATATATCGATATAGGCCTAGGTCTTTATTAGGTTAAGTAAAACTCACGACAGAATTCTCTCTCTCTCTCTCTCTCTCTTCTTATTCTTACTCAAGTAATATATTACTTTATCTTGGTCGTATGTCATTTACAGTAGGCTATAGGATAATATATTTTCTTCTGTAAAGGGAAATATCATTTTATCATATTATAACTACCTAATAATGAACTAGTTGAACTATAAAGCAATGCAATAGTGCCCTATGGCTAGAAATGCATTGCAGTACTATTTGACCGTGAGTAGTTCTGGGTTCCGTTTGTCGTCACTGACTCGTCTCGAGCTGTGCGTGACTCCACCTGTTCTTCCACCATGGGTAAACACATGCAAAGTTACGTAGATTATAAAGACTGCATAAGACCTCCTTTGATCTATGCAGTTTCTTGTGCACTAGAGTTCCAGTCTATAAAAAATGGAGCTGTTCAACTTAATGTTTTTCTTGTACCTTTATTGTTGTTGTTGTTGTTGTCTAGTGCATTTCGAGGACGCAGTATAGATGATATCTCCCTATTGACTGGGTTATAATGATTTTGTAGGCTGAACTTGACTTTTGGAAGAGTAAAAATCCTCATCAGCCTATTAGATCATAGTTTTTTATATGTTGACTTGTGTAAGTTCTGATGCAGTGTAAGTTTGACGCGTAAAGAAAAGAGATAATTTAGTAAACAAATGAAAAGGTCGAATGAGAAAGTCTCGATGGGAGACATATTCTACTTTCATTCGGTATTGTTGATCTCCGTCGACGTCAAAAGCTTTAGTCAGTAATTTGCTTTCCTTTGTGAAATTGAGTGTTTTGTTTTGGGATGGCTTTTACGAAACAGGAACCAATTAGCCCGAGCGACTTTCAATTGGAAATGCCCAACTACCTGTATTTGCTTCTTATCTCTCTCTCTCTCTCTCTCTCTCTCTCTCTCTCTCTCTCTCTCTCTCTCTCTCTCTCTCTCCCTCTCACCATCCTACATACGAGTGTGATTCTGGTGGCCGCTAATTTCCCCGTAATCTCCGCTTTTCGAATTATAAATTTCCGATAAGAGGCTTTTCTTTGTCTTTGTGCCTCTCCCGAGTTCAAGGTGTGTAGTCGCGTTATCGTGTTTCTCTTTGGATTCTCAGCTCTTTGGTGGAGTCGATATATTTGACCATTTTCCTCCTCCTCGTGCCTCTGCGGCACCTCTCATTTTAATGTCATCTTCCTCAATCCATTGACCTTTGCTTCTATGTCCTCCTTTTTTCCTCTTTTGCATTTCCATCCTCACATCTCTTCCCAGAACGTGCATGGAAAATTACGGAAAAAATAAGTATGTAAAATAAAGTACTGAAATACAAGAAGGGGTATGGTACTTCTAACATGCGACAGAATGAATAGGGATATGCAGAGTGTGCAATTAGAGAACAATAGGCACGTCTATTAACAATACGCGCTCGATTTTTCCATTTGTTTTGGTTAGATTCCTTAACTGAAGGCTTTCTCTCCAAACTATTCAGGCTCAGTCAGATTACAATTTAAATGCGTTTCCTGTAATACATGTAATTGACGTCTCCTTATTGTTAATGGAATCCTTTTTATTCGTATATTTTGATGTATAACTGGGCCAAAGATTATTCATGTATTCACTTGATAATCATTTTTCTCGTAGAGTATTTCGAGGGTGTGTTTCTAATTGTTGTAGAAATATTTACGCCAATTATTCTGTGTTTGCGTATTAATTTATTTAGTCTTCCGGATTTCTTTCAATTCCTTTAGGAAAATGTCGTTCTGGATTATTCCGATGAAATGGTACGCAGTAATAATTAATGTCTTAATTAACTGTAATTTACATCTGCTGGTTCATATGTTGAAGAATTTAACTTTTTATCGGTGAGTAACCGAATGTGCTCGTTAGATCATTGTGGTGTTTTTTTTACGAGTGTTCTAAATGTTGCGTTCATTAATGAATAAGAGGATTACATTATAACACTTCTGTACAACACTGGGGTATGAAAAGGGAATATCTCTCTTGGAGGATTGAAAAATTGCAAATTCGAAACTAATTGTCTAACTTCCCCTTTGAACTTAATAAGGGAAAAATGTTAATACTTTCCTAAGACTAAGGTGGTTAATATGTGATGCTACTGTGCTAGTTATTGAGAAACACATCTCTCTTTGACTTATGAGGAAGTCATTACAGTGTTCTGAGAGATATGATTGCTTTGGAAACGCTGCTGATTTTTCCAAGCTTGGAACTAAGTGATGAAGGAAAACCTAAAAGGAAAAGAGGAAAACCTTAATTACTGATGCTCAGGTGTTTCATAGGCATCTTTTTCTCTCCATGGATATTGCGACATTCCCTGCAATCTTTTCTCTTGAAAGCTGCGCTCTATAATGATCTGGCTATTTCCTATAAACCAACAGAATCTGTTGAACACTTCATAATCAAGAGTATGTGAAACAGCAGCAACCCCCTTTGGGTTTTGATAATTTTAACAGATCGCTAGATCATGCCAAATCAGAGAAATGATTAATTTTTTTTCAAGCTCCTTCGACAGTAATCGTGAATATGGGAATACTTTCAAAGACTGGCAACAAATGATTGAAGGTGGAAGCATCCAGTAGGTAGTAGAAGTAGTGAAAATCGTCACTATAAAGTGATGTACTGAGGAACATTGTTACAGGAAATTTCATGTAACATTGCAGTTGGAGACTAGTATATTGTACATTGAACATTGTTAAATAAAAGATAAACAAAAAATTTTGGAATTTGATGGGGAAAAGGTTCCGAAGTAATGTGTGAGGGGGATGTTTCATTGCGTAGACATAAAGGGATAGAAAACCGTAAGAAATATAGGGAGTTAATACTACCTAATATACCTTGGAATGTCTATGAATGGATTTTGCTGGATGAGGTAAGAAATAACAGAAGGGGGAACAGCCGAAGAGCATTATGTGAGAATTTGTGGAGGAGAGTGACTGATTTTATATGAGAGTGGGTGTGAGGGGGTGGGGCGTGTTTGTATGGCTGTCTATTTCTCTTATGAGCTGAAAGATGCGAAAGGTCAGATAAGGGATTTCAATATGACAGATGATGGTAGAATGGCGGGAAAGATAAGTCACATAATAGCTGAAGCAGAGAAAGATTAGGAAGAGAATTGGAGTGTCTGTGGAAGCCAAGGTGTTGGTGATGTATAAAGGGATCGTTAAGCAGTTATTATTTATAGAAGTAAGATGTTAATGTATGTGAATGTATATAATTGATACATGCTGTGTGTGGTTTTAAAGGAACTGAAAGGGTGACTGAGAAATGTGGAGATATTTAGATGAAAAGGTGAACAGGTAAGCTCAGGCAAAAGGATGGACCAGATAGTTCTGAGGTAGTTTGGTCATTCTGGAAAGGAAGGACGGCAGGTTGATGAAAAGAGCAAATAAAATCGACATTCTCAGGACGGAGGAGATGCAGACGAAGGCCTACCGAGTAGATAGCATGTCAGAGATCCTTGATATCCAGAAAACGAGAGTACAAGACAAGGGAATGGTATTTGGTGTGAAGCGGAAAAAGGGGTCCGTCCACAATTCACCAGTCAAAGCATAAATGTGGTGGTGACCGTTGTATAAGTATGCTGTGAATGTCGGCAGTAAGAAGAAGGAAGCGAAGCAGTTGTTATATGATTGCGAACTAAATGCATTTTAATCAGCCATTTACCTTTTGGATGGGATGATTTTGTATTGTTCTAAAAGTAAGGAGCACTAGAAAAAATCCAGTAGGCACGTCAGCAGTAAGAATAATATAAATAGATTTTCTGAGAAGACAACATATTGCGGAAAAAGAGGCATTGATTGTATATATTGATTGGGAGTTAAATAATGGCTGAAGTTATATAATACATTCCCTCTTTTTTCATACATGAGCGTTCTATTCAGTATAAGCTCGCTTTGAAAGTTGATGGTATTCCGGTCTACTGCAAAAGAACTTTAGCTCATTTTGTATAATAACGAAAATAATACTAATAATACTGCTTACGATATAAATTTTCGGTTTACTGTTGTAGGCTGTGACGTTGAATAGTGTACAGGACATCTAGTACCATCGCTCTCTCTCTCTCTCTCTCTCTCTCTCTCTCTCTCTCTCTCTCTCTCTCTCTCTCTCTCTCTCGTTCGTTCCTTTAATGCTTTCTTTTGCCTCGGCTAAATAGAACACAAAGTTGCACGCCTCACTGAAGGTATGCTATTCCCCCTCGATTTGGGAGCACCTTGATGTGGTGAGGGGGCTCTTGAACCTCAGGAATCTGTTCCCGGGTTTGAGCCCAAGAGTCCCATGTACCATTCTGTATTCTTTTGAATTAATTTTTGGCGGAATTTTCCGCTTTTGCTAAAATTTATTGCTCCTGATCAATAGGAAAAGATATCATAACTGGCATTGGGTTTATATCTGAAGCTAAATAGTGGGAACTTTGGTAAGACCATCAACTGGCCGATAATGTTCAGACCTGAGAGATATCAGGCGGAACTATTCTTTAGGGCTGGACCACGGATTCCAGGGGGGTCTGGTTCTGGGGATAGGACTCGGCATTCTATCCGGCTTACCCATAACATGATTAGGGAGGGGATGATTGTATTCCAGTAATATTGTCAGTCCTAGCAAATGAGTTTGGCTTACACTTGGGCCACTCTGGTCGTGTTGTGCAATCCCCTGTAGGGTAGGGTAGGGAGTGGACATCTGGGAGTCAGTTCACACTTGTGCCATTGGTGGAAGAATAAACCTCATGAAAGGCTGATGATATCTTTTTAAGGTTTTCAGGTTTATTTAATTTATTTTTCTTTACCTCAATCTTTATGCTAAGTGCTGTTAAAGATTTAAGTACCCGTGGGCCCTTTAATGGTAGCGACTCGGCACAGTTGACAACCGCTGGAACCTCCTCTGACAACCTCTCCTGGAAAAAATCAGAAAAAAATACTGATGTAATTACACTGGAGTCCTATGCTCCAATAAAAAGCAAACCCCCCCAAAAAAAACAAATATCTTGACCCAACCTTGACTCATTTCGACTCCCTCTTTGGAAGTGGGAGTTGGTCACGATTCCTGACCTTAGGAACAGAGAAGAAAATATCGGCATTGAAATTAGAAAGGTTTTCTGTTGAATCGACATTCAGCTACTGAAATGTCATTCAGACAAATAAAAGATGCTGGTTGAAAGAAACCACAACAAAAAATCTATCAGAAAACTGCTTAACTATAAAAATATTGACAATATAAAGGTACATGTAAAAAAAAACATGACAATATGAACAACAGGGTACCTGGAAATAATGATGAAGAAAATAGAAAAAAATATATTGCTGGAATCCCTTAAAAAAGGTACAACAAAAGTACAAGACTGCGAAATATACAAATAGCTTAGACGGAGTAATGGAAAAACAGTGAGAATAGCAAAGATAAAAGTTTGAAGGCCATGATTACCCTTGAAAATTAAAACCATGGGCCAGAGCAGAGAACTGAGACTGAATTTTCCAAAACCAACAGTTCCAAAATTGTATTATTTATGGACATACAAAGAAAAATTCATTCAGACATCTATAGATCATATTGTGGATTGATAAACAACCACAAAAAAAAAAAAAAAAGGTCGTGAACAGAAAACTACGTTAACTGTAGACAAAATCACCATGCAAGATCTAAAGAGTGTATGTATTAAAAACATACAGAATAAAATTAGTGTCAGGAAAGGACAGTAATGCTGATAAAGAGGCCAAATTACCAATTGAAAAAGTTAGAGGATTGCATGATCCTGCTTAGGAAACGAATGTTTTCAACAAAGTAACAAGATCAAGCAATGAAACAAAATGGAAATAGATAAGAGTAACAAAACCCTGATGGATCAGTCTCAAAGAAAAATAACCACTTTGCAAGAAGAAACTAATATAGCAAAGAGCCAAGAAAAATATACAAACACTTGTTCAAATTCATTTGAGATATTAAGAGAAACAGAAATACTAGACGATAATACAAGCACCGCAGACATATTAGAAGATAGTTATGATGAATTAGAAGATAAAGAAAAGAGGCTTTTAGAGAGAACTCCACCCAAGAACAACAAAAAACCAAGTATTATTAGAGATATATCCATCAAAATAAAGGCAGGAGGCCTGAAGAAAGAACCTAAACCAAAAAAATGATAAGAATATTCCTTTGTCTCCTAAAGTAATAATAAAACCAATGGAAACAGATACCCAGAACACCAAAGGTAGAGGAACAAACCATTGACAAGAATGATTATGTGATGGGAGAAGAGATTGCTCCATCACCAATAATAGGTGCAGCAAGAGTAAACGAAGAAACGACACATGAAAACACATGTGGATGTAATGAATGTTTCTTGAACTGTGCAACAAAAGAAAAGCATAACAACAAGTTTATCAAAACTAGACGAAATTTTACAAGATACAGAAATAAAGAAACTACTAGTTTAGACACTCATGAAAAGGGCTGTATGTGCATTGGAAACATAATGTCTTATAAAGAAAAACAAATAAATATTGTAAATAGTATTTAGAAAAATGCAAATTGATGATAAAAAGAAAATAAATTGAAACACTAACATTATACTTTCAATAATTATATTATACTTACTTCTTCGTTTAATGTGATTTTTCCCATTTTCAAATGGAAACTAAACGATGCCTTCTTTTGAAGGACTTTGATTTGGCGAGAACTAGGCCAGCCAAGATCGGCTGAAAAACCTGACATACTAGAGTAGACACATCCATAAAATCATGCCAAGGCCCCAGCTCCCTTTTCCGTAGAAAGCGAACAAACCAAAAAGTTTAAGAAGGCCGACAGTTTTAGAAGATACAGGCGTCTGTTATACTTTTTAGAAGATGTTGGAGTGGCTTTGTTTGTTTGTGCATTGGGTAACACCCATTTGTCTTATAAAGAAAAACAAATAAATGATTGTACATAATCCCGGGATGTTTAGAAACGGATAGCAAATTGATGATCCTGACAAAAAGAAAATAACGGATTTGAACACACTAACGTTATACTTTCAATTATTCTTATGAAGTACAATGGAACGTAAATGGTCTTCAGACCAGATTACATTTGGGAGAAATACAACGATTAATAAGGGAATATGAACCAATGATACTATGTTTACAACATGTCAACAAAACAGTATCAACAATAGGTAAATATACATTAGTATCTACATCTAGAGAAGAAGAAGGAAATTTAGGTACTGCTATATATGTACATAACAAAGTATGTTATGACAGAGTACCAGTAGATTTTACTGACTTGCAAATATCAAGTATTAAATACGAATAAAAAAGGATAATTACATAATTTATAATTTATACAACCAACCTAATAAAAATTACTACATTCATAAACTTAAAGATTTACTTAGCAATACCAAGGAACCTACATTAATAGTAGGTGATTTTAATGTTCACAACTCAATATGGGACTGTAATTGTACAAACTCAAACAGAAGAGGTAGGAAAATAGAAGAGTTCATGGATTCAAACGACATGTGCTGCATAAATGATGACGAAATTATCAAATTTTTCAAAAGCACATGGAACATTTTCCTCAGTAGGCTTAACTTTATGTACAACAAGTATAGTTGACAGATTAGGTTGGAATACAGTTGATGACTTGCACACCAGTGATCATTTCCCAATATTAATTTCCTTATTACAAAATAATCCTGCAAAACGTTCCTCACAATAACATTTATAAAGCAGATTGGTAGTGATATGAAATGCACACCAGAAATATCCCACCATTTGAATATTTAAAAGACCATAATGTAACTAATAAATTTCTTGTTGATTTCATTAAAAATGCTGCTGATAAAGCTATACCAAAGTCAAAACCCCATCCAACAAAACAGAAAGTTCCATGGTGGTCCGATAAGTTAACAGAATTAATGAATATAAAACACTCAAATTGGGAGGCGATTAGATAATTTGAGTAAAAAGTTCAGTAAAATAAATAAAACATTACCGATATGAGAAGGAACTTTACAAAAAATGACTATATTATTACTAGAATTGATACACTAAAACCTCTATACAACAAAATATCTGCAAAATTTAAAAAAGAAGTCATTCAAGGAAGAATCATTTCGTGGAGGAAATACGTATCAGATCTCTCTAATAATACTCCCATACCAAAAATATGGGAAAAATTCGGGAAAATAGATGGTGCCCATGTTAAACCACCTAGACATGCCATATTAAAAGATGTGAAAAGAACACTTGATCCAAAAGAAATAGGTAATATAATGGGAGAAAATTTAGCAAATGTAAGTAGTGATAAAAATTTAGATGATCACTTCTGCACAAAGAAAAATAAGATAGAATTAATAGCAATAAATTTTGAAACAATAGAAAATATATATAATAATGGAAAATTTAATATGTCAGATTTGGAATATGCTCTCTCGAACAGCAATAAATCTGCTCCTGGAGGTGACAATATTTGTTTTGAGATGATCTGCCACTTAGCACCTTTGGCAAAGTCATACTTATTAGAGTTTTATAATCATTTATGGCTTCGAAATTTATTTCCAGATGAATGGCATAAAGCTATAATCATTCCTATCCCCAAACCTGGAAAGGATCCCAGTAATGTAAATAATTACAGACCAATTTCTTTAACAAGCTGCCTATTCAAACTGTTTGAGAAAATGATAAATGCTCGACTAACATGACACATTCGAGAAAATAAAATTTTGACTCCCTCTCAGTTTGGGTCACAGCGTAGCAGATCTACATTAGATTCTGTAACTTAGAAGACCATATACGTAGAGGTTTTGAATGAAAACAAATTACTGTAGCTGTCTTTTTTGACATTGAAAAAGCATACGATACTACATGGAGGCATGTTACATTAAAAACTTTACAAAACAACAACATCCGTGGACATTTACCTAGGTTTATACAAAAATTTTTGACAAATCGCAGTTTTCAGGTGAGAATTGATGATGTTCTGTCTAGAAAGTTTCCTCTTGAAAATGGTGTTCCACAGGGAAGCGTCCTTAGTGGCACACTGTTTACTTTAGCAATTAATGATATCAGTAATACCTATTCATATTAAAAGTAACCTGTATATGGATGATTTTGCCATATATTATTCAGCATCTCAAATAAAACATGCAGAACCAATCATTAATAAAAGCATAGTAAAAATAGATGAATGGACCTCATCTGTAGGCTTTAAATTTTCGATAGATAAAACTCAATCAATCATGTTTTTTATAAAAATAAAGTGGAAAAAAAGGGGAAGCAATAGACTTAAAAATCAGAAACCACAGTATACCAGTTGGCCAAACAGCAAAATTTTTGGGATTAGTATTCGATACTCACTTAAACTGGAAAGCCCACATAACATGTAAAACCAAAATGTAAAAGAGCATTAAATCTAATTAGAAAACTATCGAACACTACTTGGGGAGCCGATAGACACACCTTTACTGTACTGCATAAAGCAACGGTTCTGTCCATCATTGATTATGGAAGCGAAGTATATGGCTCAGCATCGGACGCAGCGCTGAAAATGTTAGACCCTGTTCACAATGAAGGCCTTAGAACAGTGTTTCCCAAACTTTTTTAGCACATGACCCCTTACAGCAGTACCAAACCTGTCATGACCCCCACATTTATAAGCCTTCTAAAATCGTATTATAAGATAATATTGAAATATACCAAAATTATGCCAGATACGGCTTGTCATATTAGTCGAAATTTCTGATGCCAAACAGACAAAAAAATAAAACAAATAAATTGGCATAATAAAGATAAATCTGGTAGCTGTGTACCTACAATGCACTACCGGTCTGGCATGCACTCGACCCAGCCCCGAGACTGAAAAGTTTAACCCTGTTCCAGCAAGCTGAATGTAGTGCATACAGTTGTTAGACCCTCCATGGCCCCCAGTTTGGGAACCCCTGCCTTAGAATATGCTCAGGAGTCTTTAGATCATCACCAAAATCAAATTACCTCTCTTAGTAACAATGAAAAGTGCTCTAAGAATTCTGGCAAGTGGTTCTCCAACAAAAAAATTATTTAAATTAAGAGATGTATTTATAAATAACCATCCACCACCTTTCCCAATTAGAGCTAGAAGATTGTTTAAGTCGCTGAATATAAATATACAAGTCCCTTTAATAGTAAAATCACCTCCTCCCTGGACAATGAATAAAATGAGAATTTCCACACACCTCAAGTATTTATCAAAAAGTAAGTCATATATACCATAACACCATAGACAACATACAATAGAGCACATAAGCCGAAAAGGTCCACATTATGGAATATATGCAGATGGATCTAAATCAGAACACGGAGTGGGATATGCTGCAGTGCCCCTAGACTAAACTTATCAGTTTTCTCTTCCTAATAATGCTTCGGTATTTACAGCAGAATTGTATGGAATTGCATCATCTATAAAAATAATAATTAAAGAAACATCATTCAATAATTTTGTGATTTTTAGTGACTCGAGAAGTGCTATAGAAGCTATTCAGAATTACAAATAAAAAAAATAATATAGTACAACAAATTAAATTATATCTCCATAACTTATATAATAATGTAAAAAATGTAGAAATATGTTGGATCCCTGTCCATGTAGAGACCAAAGGAAATGAAGATGCAGACAAAGGAGCCAAAGAAGCAACCCACATGACAAGATCAAATGTGGATATCCCTGTTACTGATTATGTAACACACATAAAAATGGGTATCATAAATAAATGGCAATATATGTGGGATGAAGAACCTGAAAGTAATAAATTGAAACAAATAAAACCTAATGTTAAAAAATGGAGTTCATTATATCAGAGAGAGAGACACGCACAAGTAATTCTAACATGTCTCAGAATAGGCCATACTCGTCTGGACACATGGGCACTTAATGAGCAGCCCACGTGGCCCGGCTCCCGAGTGCTCAGAGTGCAGGGTGATAATAACGATCAGACATGTTATGCAAGTGTCCAAAGTATGACCAACAGCGACTGTCAACTTTTGGGAATAAATCAATAAATGAAATTTTATCAGAATCTTTTACATTTTCAGTCGTTCCGATTTTGTTGTTCATGAGGAACTGTGGTTTGATAGATATAATATAAAAATAAATAGAATTTTAAAAGCCCGAAAACAGCATTTGTCGAATTTAAATTTACATTTTTTAAAAATATTACTTAACTTATTATGAATTTTAATTTACCTTTTTAGTGTGGAAGCATGAGTAAATGTATTTATTGTGTGTATGTGTTACAGCATGAGAACGTGAGCCTATGTAGTATTTTATCCTAATCCTTCTGGCCAGCCCTATAAGAGCTGAAAGTCAGCTCAATGGTCTGGTTAAACTACTTTAATACTACTACTCAAACAAAAAGTTATCCTTTGTTATTTACGGTCGTTATTCGTAATAGTTTGGTATTGTTTTCATGGCGGCTTTGTTCTCTGGACGTTTAGCTCAAAATTTATGAGAAGATCAGCGACTGAAAGTTGTTCATTTGGAATCGAAAATGAAATATGCTAACTCGAAAGGCAGAAGCAGTTAAGTATTAGCTTTGCGATAGGATTGGAAAAATATACAAATTGCTGAAACGGTACTAGAGGCTGGTATTCTTTTAAATCCATCGAAAAATGAACCTGTACGAAAGTGACTGTTATATAAGAGAAATGGTTTTTGAAGTTAAAAATAGTTGTCACAAATACCTTGACCCATCCAGGATTTTGTTCTTTCACATGACGCCACTGGAGCCGATGGATTGAAAAATGAGGGAGGAAGCCCTTGTTATTGACAGCACATCACGTGATTGGATGGACCTTTTTCCACAATGCAGGAATTGGGTTTTGTCTATCGGTTTGTTGTTTATTCCGTATCGCTTATGTTTTGTTGCACTTCTTGATGCACGGATTCAAAAGGTTTTAACACATGCAGAGTGGGTTTTTCAGGTCTAGTTGTTTTACTCAGGGTTGCGGAGTTCGAGTCTACATTATTCTCTCTCTCTCTCTCTCTCTCTCTCTCTCTCTCTCTCTCTCTCTCTCTCTCTCTCTCTCTCTCTCTCTCTCTCTCAAGTTCCTCGTTGGACGGGTCGGTAGAGTTCTCGGATAGCACTCTGCTAAGCCCGGCCAATGAAGAATTAGAGGAATTTGTTTCTGGTGATAGAAATTCATTTCTCGGTATAATATGGTTCGGAACCCATAATAAGCTGTAGGTCCCGTTGCTAGGTAACCAGTTGGTTCTTAGCCACGTAAAATAAGTCTAATCCTTCGGGCCAGCCCTAGGAGAGCTGTTAATCAGCTCAGTGGTCTGGTTAAACTAAGGTATACTTAACTCTCTCTCTCTCTCTCTCTCTCTCTCTCTCTCTCTCTGAGATTTGGGAGAAGATTGAAACAGTGATGGGTAAACAACTTGACCATCGCTTTTCTCTCCTCCTTTTGAATGTAGGAGCAGCTAGCTGCAATCGTATGGCATTTCCATCTAAGGAAACTTCTGTCAGTCTATTAATTAACTCAGCAAAGCATTTAAGCAGATGCTGCCTTGTGCTTCCTGGTCTGAAAGTTGCTGGTGCAATTGTCAAGTTCACCCGTGGTGAGAGTGACAGTGTGAGAAATTCAATGTGACAAATAAAGAATGATCAGCGTGTAATTATATGAAATAGTTTGTCTGAAATACTTCAGACTTGTACTATGGGCGCGTTGTTATACGATGATATTGTTAAAAGTTTTGAGATCGTAGGTGGCAGTTAAATGTAGCAACTTCTAGTCTGTCTGAGCTTTGATTTTTATTCAGAGTTTTTTTTTCTGGCTTATTCGTAAATGTATTTTTTTAAATAAGTATGAATGGTGATTTTACTCTTGCTGAAAAAGATTTTAAAGAATCGAAAATATCTGGTCACATATATATGAAGGTGATTATGAACTTTCGTTATATGACGTTCACAAATAATAACAATAGCGGTGGTAGGGTTCCTTGCTCCGTTCACTTTAATGGTTTCCATTTACTTTTAATCATACCTTAATTGCATTCCCTTCCACCATTTCATGATATTTTTTAGTTGATTGTGGAGTTAGTTTTTTTTAAACAGGTTGTTAACTATAAGTGATTTTATCATTATCTTGCGAAAAAGTTTCAGCATGATTTGACCTATTTTATTCTTGTTAAAACTATCAATATCATATTTCCTGTGTCTTATAGCTACCATAATACCAGTTTACAGATAGTAGTCAGTCATCTTGCTAAGGGTTTGTTTTTTCCAGCAGTCTCTAAAGAGTCTCTTCTTTAACACTGCACACATCAGCCACACCATTCTCGACCACATCATTTATCCCACTCTTTCAGCCTGAATCCGTACTTTGCCAGACTTATCCGGTTTCGCCGTCGTTACTAATCGTTCACTTGTCTGCATACCCTAACACATACTTAAGCTTCATTATTGAAACTTCAAAGATCGCGACGAATTTCATGTTAAACCAAAGATTAATATATGTGGACCTTGGCTGTACCATACGTTCTCTACACTGAATCCTATGTCAGTTATTTCATTGTGGTTCTAGGTCTAGACGGCCACATGCATTTATTCCCTTTGCCATCAAATTTATTAATGAACTTTTCCACAGGAAACACTCGACCCACGCTCTCTCAATCAAAACCCATACCATGCACCTTCTCAGATATGCTAAATAACATTTGCCGTAAGATTTCACACACACACACACACACACACACACACACACACACACACACACACATATATATATATATATATATATATATATATATATATATATATATATATATATATATATATATATATATATATATATATATATATATATATATATATATATATATATATATATATATATATGCGTGTGTGTGTGTATGTGTATTATATATATGTTATATATATATATATATATATATATATATATATATATATATATATATATATATATATATATATATATATATGTGTGTGTGTGTGTGTGTGTGTGTGTGTGTAAATGTGTGTGGGTGTCTGTGTGTAAGTACTGTACATATATGCATCAGATTATGCTTATATTATTCATCCGTCCAAAATATTCTTGAATTCACTTCAAAGCTGACTAATTACGTTCGTGATCTGGTATTTTCAGAAACCTTCCTTCCCAGGTGTGAAAGACGTACCCTTTAAACTTATCAAACTCTTACGGCCGAGTTAAAATTCTTTCTTCAAATTCTTTCAGAACAGTTTGTTCTATGACCGGATTCTTCCTTGGAGTTATTTATTTATCCTCCTTACTAATTACTGAGTTACGAAAGATATTTTGAGAGGTAGAAGTTCAAGCACATTGGACCTAGTGTAAAGATTCAGTTGACGAAGAAAGCAGTATGTGAGGCAAATCGATCAACAAACAGTAGACTCTATAACAAATAAGGAAAGGCGCAGCCGTGGATAGAGGCCCATAAAATGGTTCTGAATAGATTCTATAACAAATAAGGAAAGGCGCAGCCGTGGACAGACGCCCATAAAATGGTTCTGAAATTTGATGAAAAATTTGGACATAAGTGAATCCCATGTAAGAGTACAAATGAAGACAAATGAAATACCAGAGAATCAGAAGCGGAGTTACTTAGGAAAGTCGAGGAAGACTGGCAAAAGATGGTCGTGAAGAAGGTGAAAGGTGGAATGCTTAAACCGACCCTAATTACAAAAGAGTGGAGGCGATGTGGACGAACGTGTACGACTCTTCGATCATTGCAGCCATCGCAAACTTAGGCATTTTCATCCTCGAAGAAATTTTAAATAAATGTGTTATCGGAATTGTGAAAATCTCTGTCCAGCCCCTGACCTGGTTTTCGAATTTTATTTCCACTCGTCCGGAAACGTCCAGAATTGTCAATTATAACTTCGGTTTTAGCAGTGTTGCCATTTGGATTTTGTGAATATTTAGGAGATTCGATTTAGGGGGATTTAGACCAGGGAAATGGTACGTTAAAGTTTACGCAAAAGTTTTAATAATTGTTTTGATAATCACTAACGATATTGAAAATCTAAAGGTTAAATGAATGCTGTAACGAAGTGGAAAGTAATGCGATAAATGGAAAAGTCAGATGTATTTTCCTCTCAGAGGAAACTGAGCGAAGAAAAAATCGATGATGTTGATGATATCACTGACTTGCTGTAAAAAAAAAAAAAATATTCACTGGTAATTCTTTTTTACTTTTATAAAGAAGATTTTTGAAAATACTATGATTCTGGCTATCTTTCGACGACGTAAATTTTTTTTTTTTGTATTAGTTACAGTGTTATTAAAAGATATTTTCATTCGTAAGGTGCGTCTCATGCAAGGTTGTGACATTTCACTTTGCACGCCTGTTTAGCTTATTGTGTATACCATATCCAGGTGCACTGAGAAATCTAAGACTTGAGATTTCATTCGCTGTTTGTGTTTTCTCCTTAGTTGTACAAGTCATAAGGTTGCTAATCACATCCCCAAAGTAGATTTGAGGAACTAACACCACGTAGAGCGGCGGATAAGGTAATATAAACACCAGAAGCAGTAAACTGTTCATTGGTACTCTCTTCATATGAAGAACCTTTACTAAGTAAGACTACCCCTCTCTCCTTCACAATGTTGTCCCACAGCCTAGGCCTATCACCCACGGCCGTCTCTCCCCCGCTGTGACCTGTTAAAAAGAAATTGAACTTTTCATTATCCATGGTTTTAATTTCAGTTGTTCTTGTTTGTTTGCCTGTCTGTCTGTTTGCATGAACAACTGATTAAGTTTAATTGTGGGTCCAAATCTGGATCTAGTGCCATGAACGATTGTTTTGTAAGTCGTACCTTTAGTACGGTTTTATCTGCGTCAAAAATAGTGTAATAGTGACAATGTATGTTTGTTTATGGGTATTTTTCAAATGAATTTAGTCTATTTGATGATTTTAACATGAAATTTAATAATACTACCAAGAAATTTTCATTGTTCTTTCCCTCTGATGGAATTGAAAGATTGTGTCGTGGGCATTTCTCCTTTCATAGCCAATAGCATTTCTTTGAGTTTAATGGTGTTAACTGGAAAATATTTGTTTGTTAGTTTTATATTACTTTTTATTAGAACTGGCATAGATCAGTTTTTTGTTTTGGGGGGTAGGGGGTCCCACTCAGCCGATCTGGTGTAATGTTTTGTGTTAGTTGGACAGATACAGGTTTTGAGCTGCGGGTATTTTAAGGGATTGTGGCTTTATCCCCCTAATGTCAAATTGAAATACTCTCTTTCGCCTTTGAAATGTTTTTGTTGAAGTTTATTCTTAAGCTCATGCTTAATGTTTATGATAAACTGGTGCATTTTACAGAATGTCATTTGTTGATTTTTGTGTAATATTTTTTTTCATAAAACTCTAAACTTGGATAATAGCTTTTATCTTTTTAATTTTTGTACCACCTTTACGTGATTCGTCCAGCACTATTCACAAAAACAAAAATAAGGAATTATTATGAATTGAAAAATCTCGAATGTTGATTAGATTTTTCACAACTAGTTTGCTTGTGCGTGCCTGCATGCAGCTGTGTGAGTTATAGATCATATTTCTCGTGCCTTTATTCCTCGGATGAAGTTATTCCGTCCTGGATTTCTCCACAAATCAGCCACAGACAATTTTTGTAAACTTCTGCATGCGAGGTACGTGAAATGAAGATAGAACATCGGTTACTTCGAAGAGAGAAAGGAAATAGTCTTCCTTTGTATCTAAGGTAATAGATGTTTTTATTCATTCGTCAGTCAGTAAGAAGTGAGGAGTTCACCTCATCAATTGGATATTTTATTTCGCTCCACACCTGAGTGTTTCTGTTTGCTTGTAACGCCACATAGGGGAGATGATATTTAATGCAATCATTCTATAAGAATAAACAAATTTCTTCTTGTTTCTCGTATAGGTTAATTATATGATTTTACTTGCTTGCTGGGTGTACAAGCAAAAATAGAAGAAATCACAGTAGGATAATAATGATAACGGTAATGATTATAATGCATGTTTTGTTAACAGCCTGTCGAAAGGAGTTTTGGTTCAAGAATGTCTTGCCTATTACATCGACAGAAACCAATTTCTTGGTCACCTGTCAGCTTCTGGCAATGTGTACATTCGGTTCAGAGGACCGTTTCGCTCGTTTTTACGAGGTCCATTTCAGAAATGGCCCAGCCACCATTCATTCACGAGAGAGAAAGAAAGAACTATTTATGCACTTGTCAAGTGTCAGATGGAAATTCGAGAAAAAATTAGTGTTCAGTATTTTTTAATTGACTGATAGATCTTTGCTAATGTGAGTGATTGATGTGAATATGGATAAAAATGTAAATTACAGCGAACGAAAATTTGTATTTTGGTGACATTTCTCCCTTACGGTTTTTACGGTATGTCATTATAGAATTAGACGTGAATGATCATCATAATTAATATATAAGGAGAGCCTGTGCAAAGATCACCCGGTTGTTAGACGTGGCACACACGGATGTACGTGTTTTATGGACTTTAATTCATATACCGAAGTACTCGTTATTTGTCACATCGATTTGGTAAGTGTCCTGAATTGTCATGGGGTCGGAGTATTATGGCTTACTGCGTAAATAGATACATTCTTTCTCTCTCACTGCTGATAGAAAAACAGCTTGAATGATTACAGACCCCTCTTTTATGTCCTTTCTGGATCTCAGGTTATTATTCAGTCTCTTTATATCCAGTAGGTGGTTCATCTCTCATCCTGTAAGGAAAAGGTGACGCGTATAGGCTAAGCAGCTTATCTCAAGGCAGTTTTATTGGAGGGTGGTTTTACGACGAACCCGAAGAGTCTCAGTATGAAGTGTCCCTTCCCTGAATAAGCTTAATTTGCAGAGGTTGTTCAAGTGTATCGGCAACAAGGTATTCGACAGTCGGAGGGTGGATGTGGTTCCTCCACAGAATTCATTCCTCATTGATTTTTATTTCGCCTTCCTTTGTCCCTTTACGTCTCCAGATAAATGGTTTACTTTGTCCGTCCTTTTGACCTTCGCACATTGAAAAATTATGCTTATCTCTCTCCGGATACGTTTTTCGATACCAGTAATGTACACCAGCTTCAACATCGATATCAAGAGATAAATCGGCTGAAAGTCCATCGTATTGACTTGGTTCATACAAGCTACAGTATGTATCGAAAGTTACATCAAATACCCTTATATTGATACAACTTGAGTCATTACACTGATGGGCATGTTTAAAACTGGTATTATATGCAAGCTAAACTGGCAATGCAACTATGAAAACTTCATATAAATACCATGGCACGCCCATGAATTCGCACATTGAGTTGACGCTGCTTGATTGGAAAATGATGAAAGAACCCAGTCTCTGCCTGACACTGGACAGTTTATTTTGCGATTTGATGGTTCGTTCTTTTAGTTTACAGTAAAATAGATTTGAACAATCGTTTTATTTTACTCAGTTTTTGTTTGACACTTCTTTATTTGCTGCTTTGAAGCTGTGGGTATGTTGAGGCTTGTTCTGGGTTTACCACCACTTTCCTCTAGCAAGTCTCCACGAATTATGGTTTTGTTTTAATACCTTGTTAAATTCTCTCTCTCTCTCTCTCTCTCTCTCTCTCTCTCTCTCTCTCTCTCTCTCTCTCTCTCTCTCTCTCTCTCTCTCGCTATAAATCCTCTCCCTAAATATGCTTTCCTACTCCTGAGATATGTTATGGTCATGATACTATCGCAAATATAGTATTTCATGGGCGTATGTACGTTAAATTTTCATCGTAATTTCACCTCATCTACTAAATTTGGCTTTTATTTCTCGTTTGTCGCCTCTCCCGGATCTACAATCCTCCCGCTGAGTGGAGGCACTGAAGCAGCGTAATTGATGCAATTCTCGCCTCTCGGATTTTCTTTAAATCATGATATGTTTTCCCCCAGGTGTCTGTGAGTGTTGGCAGCGGATCCTTCCCAATTTTTGTATTGGAGTGCAGCGTTTGCTATGATTTGGGATTCTTTTTATTGCTATTTTTACAGAAAGTTACTTTTTATTTGTCTTATTTTTCGGTTATTTGTCTTTCGTTATCAGTTACATATTGCTGACATGCCTAGATTAATGGGTTTTTAATGTTATTATTAATGTTATTAATAATAACATTAACGTATATATTCCCCTTATATTGCCTTCAGTAACACTGCGTCTCAGTTATAGTTTATAAAAATCGCCTCTGGATTTACGTCTCCGAGGTAAGATACATTATTTCAAGGCATTTCTATCACATTTATGTCCAAGTTATACTTGAGAGCTCCCCTGCAGTTGAAAGCAAGACTTGGCATCTTGTTTTAAGGTGTTAGTTTACTCTTGTCTCATGCGATTACGTTGTAAAAGTTGAAACCAGAGCGCATCTGCTTTTTCTTAAGAACTTTCGCGAGGAATGAATGAGATTAAAATAGAACCCAGCAGCGTATTATTAAACATATGTACTAGCTGATTTTCCCTGGTGCCAATTGAAAAGAATATCCCCTTCAAACATCGGTAGTCGAATGAAAACATAAACATATATACTGTACACACACACACGTTATATACGAGTATACATACATACATGCACACACACACACACACACACACACACATATATATATATATATATATATATATATATATATATATATATATATATATATATATATATATATATATATATATATATATATATATCCATTTGACGGTAATTTTTTTCTTTAATCGTCTCACAAAATTTTTTACTTTTTTGTGTTTGAACTATAATATTATTTTGATCCCGGTGATAATTTTTTTTCATCTGACGCAGACTTTTCCAGTTCAAATAATTTGAATGACTGATCGGAAAGCATTTTAGAGGTTTGGCCATTTTTCTTATTTATAAAATTTCCTTTTGATAAATGTTGGGTCATCATTACTAATATACATCATTTCCGGTTATGAATTCTTGGGATCGGAAATTCTAGCTTTCTGGAATACATAATTTATAGCTCAATAGATTTGGTTCGATCGCTTAACGTGACGTACGAAATTGCTTTCCTCTCTCTCTCTCTCTCTCTCTCTCTCTCTCTCTCATAACTTGTCAGGAAATTGCACATTTCTCCCTGTGATTTCATGCTGAATTTTCTTCATCAAAGATTTCATGGTGTAGAGGGTCATTCATTACTTCTGCATTTTTTGGCAAGATTTTTCCATTTCCTTGCATCCCATCGTGTTTCTGTCCTTCCTTTTGTGATTATTTTGTCTCATTCCATTGTTTTTGTTATATCAATCCAGAAGTCCATGAAGGTCTTGAAGCTATGCACGCTTATACATGAGGTCAGTAATACACCGTTATTTTGCATAATCTTAAAATGTGTTAGCTTCATAATTTTATTCAACTGCCTTGAAGTGTGAAATTGTCCCTTAAGGGTAGGCAATGGTCTGAAGTCGTTGTCAGCCACCGGTTGAAGCCCCCTGTCACAGACATTAATTGAAGTTGTTGTCATAGACGTCAACGACCCCTGTTTTTCACTTTCAGTTGATACAAATCAGGTTTCACATTTGTTTAAAGTTATATTTAATGTAATAATTAAAGTTTTTATATATACAGTGAACTATTTAAGGAATACAGTAAAACTGGCAATGAGAACTGGTCGTGTAGGTAACTAAGAGCAATTTCTAAATAGGACTTAGTACATGCCTAGTGGTTAGAAGCAGTACTGCTTCAAGTGGTCGAAAATAAAAGCAGACAAGGGAAAATAGTCGGGGTGCTTAGTCGTGATACATGGTTACACAGCTTCCACGTCTCTTCGCCTCTATTTCACCCTTTCCTCCCATTTTCCTCTCACTCCACACCTACAAGATAACCGGTATTTGCATGAAATTGTGCGGCTGCTAGGGCGTCTTAAGAGACCAAACCTTGAAACCTCCCCCCACCTCTGGAGCTCTATTTTTCGTTGGGCCGCTCATTGGGTGTGAGCAGAAAACGCAAATCCTCTTATCATGAGACCACCGGATAATTATGTTGTACATTTCCCTTATATGTAGTTTGCATTGACCTGTTTCGTTTCGCGATATTGCGTGTGATTTCTCATTTCCAGGTCACGCGTCTTTCCATCGAGATAATCTCTCTCTGGAGTCATTCGGTGAGAAAATTATCTTTGATAAGAAAGTGCTCAGATCTTTATGGTCATCAGTCATCTTTATTCTCCAGATACACTCCTTTTGATAATTTTCGACCTTCTTGTCATGCTATTAGGAATTTTCAGAGGCAAGTGTTATTCGAGTCTTTTCTTCTGTATTTAAAAATTATTATTTCAGTTCATAATTATTGTCAATTCAATGCAGTTCAGTTTTTGTACCAATAAATGAATTTGGTTATGTGTAACATTCAGTTAACGCATGTGTAATTTTCTCATTGTTCATTTTTTAATTATTGGACGTATAGTGAAAATGCATTTGGAGCTGTTTACAGTTTATGGCCCATGTAATTAAGCTATATTATATAGACAGTTTTATGGCCAAATAATGTCATACGCTCACTGAAGTGACAGAGTTATTTAACTACCAAAAACCGTTGCCTATGTGAACTAATATGAACTGTTAAAAATCTATTCCGCACCTAATTTTTCTTTTAGGTATAGTTTTACGGTATTCATTTGGTCACCGTAGTCTGCAGAGAGAGAGAGAGAGAGAGAGAGAGAGAGAGAGAGAGAGAGAGAGAGAGAGAATACGACTGCTGCGTGCGTCCTTTTCATGTGTGTTATATACATTTTTGTGGCCTCTGTTATTCCTTGGACATAGGTTAGATAAAAGTCATTCATGCAGTCACAGAAGTTTCCTCAACACGAAAAGTATGAGCTGCTATTGGTGGAAAACCGTACTTCTGTCCTCGTCAGACCACCATTCCTTTTCTTTACAAAGAAAGGATATCTAGCAGAAACCAGGTATTTACTGTGGACGCAAAGAGATTAAAGTGTTATGGCGAAATTTCATTTGGAAAAGAATTCTCATAATGTATTTCAAATGAGTTTAGTTTAATCTCCGGATAAAATTACATTGAATCAAGATTTTTCTTGGAAAATCTTAATGGCAAATTAGTTCTTATTAAACTATACGATATTTGATAATCTTGTTGGCATGTCGGTCCGAAACTTGCCTTAAAAATAATAAAAGCAATTATTTTTCTTTCAACAACAATATTATAATAATGTATACTTCTAATAATTGCTTCTTGATGAAGGTATACTTAGCTATTACTTGTCTTCACCATATCTTAGTAAAGATAAATATAAACTCTCTCTCTCTCTCTCTCTCTCTCTCTCTCTCTCTCTCTCTCTCTCTCTCTCTCTCTCTCTCTCTGCATGTATATTTCGTAACGCTTGCTTTAGAGTTCATTTATCAAGTCTTCTGAGTTCGACTATTGCACACTTGAGTGTTCTCGACAAAATTTTTTATTAATTCAAACAGAGGATAAAATGGAACCTCTCTACTTGTATACAAGTGGAATGCAACTTGTTGTGGTTATGGTGGGGAAAGCCTAAAGCCGATGCATTAATTTTACTACTATTATATCTTCTGCTAATGGTTAACATCGCCACGTTATGCTTCCTATCTTTCTGGTTCCTTGTTCACAGGCACAGACATACCAGAGAGATACTCGACCTTTGTATCTTGCTGTGAGTTGTGCAGCCTTTGTTCGTAGTCTATGTTTAACGGAAAAAGTGCAATGAACTTATTTTTAGCGAGCTAATTTAAGCCCTCCTTTTTTAAAGGGGCAAGAAACCCGCGTGCTTGCTTGCATGCTTCAACACTAACGCACAACACTCATTAGAAAAATGAACGGCTCTCAAGTTTTAGTTTGGTTTAAGGTGTTGTTCTGAATAAAACGGGAATTCTGACTTGACTCAATCGCTATAGTAGGATTCAGTTCTCTTATGGATGCGTATGAATATAGTATCTGTTTTGCAAAGTTATCAATTTTGGTTGATATTAAGGGGTTTGCATCAGTAAGGTTAATAGTTATTCATACCATGAAAACCTCCTATCCAGGAAATAATTTCCTTGCATTTTCGAATGCCTTAGATATAACAATAAATCCAATCTCATAGCACCCTCTCTCTCTCTCTCTCTCTCTCTCTCTCTCTCTCTCTCTCTCTCTCTCTCTCTCTCTCTCCATTTCCCCTGTCTGTAGCACAGAAGCCCTTCCCATCCAGCAGCGTTGCTGTATAAGTCACATCGTGTTATAGTTTCGGTTCTGTAACCACCAAGTTCAGGAAAATGAGACCTTATATCGGCACAGGGTGTGATTAGCACTTAAATTTCGGTAAAATAATTATATAAGGACATTTTCCACCTCACATTGTTTACTTTGCTTAGCTTCCTTTTACATTTTGATCTTGTATTTGAAAACATTGTCCTTATACCTTGTTGTTCTATAAACTCTTTTTGCATTTGTGCAAGTGAGCCAATATATTTGTGTTGGAGCTAAAACGTTCCTGAAAAGATTCGATCTCTCTCTCTCTCTCTCTCTCTCTCTCTCTCTCTCTCTCTCTCTCTCTCTCTCTCTCAGAAAAGAGTTTCATTTCGAGAGAGTGGACAATTTGCCTGGGATTTATCTCGAAAAGTGGAATTCATCTTCATCGCCTGCTAAACCAGCAAATACTAATCCTATTAATGCGATTAGCATTTTCTTGAAGCCCCACCGATTTCTTCTTATTCTGTTTATTTTCACCTGCATTTCCTAACTGGTTGTAAGAAGTTAGTGATAAACATCCGCACAACTCAGATTTTGTCTTAGAGCGTTTAATTATCGAGTAATTTGTGTTGATTTTCATTTGTTTTTAAGTTTTTCTGTGGAAAGAGAGTTCTTCCCCTTGGTGTAAATGGTTCTCCGACTTGTAATAGTTCTAAATTTTCCAAAATGGTTCTGGCTGTCTTCTGCGTTGTCATATTTCATGATGATTGCCTCCTTGTTTGTCTGTGTACCTTCTATCTATTCTCCTAGTTGTTATGTGGCTTTTTTTTTTTGGTATGCAGTGTATACGATCCCCGTTACTTTTGTTACATGGAAAATAACATGTCTGTCTGACATATTATTTTCCATGTAGGTAAAGCATCTCGTATAAAAGAAGCGATCATTGTATTATTGCCCCTCTTTGAGAAAATGGGAAGTGTCTTGTTTTTACGGGGTTTTTGTAATGGAGGAGAGCGTTGGTGAGGAAGGGATAGTAGGAAAGATGCTCAGCCGCTTCTCATGAAATAAGGAAAAGGAGGAAAGGGGTGAAAGAAATTGAAGGGGTATCTTCCTATTTTTTTTTCCACAAGCCATCTTAATGGATGGTGATGCAACTGAATTACATTATTGCATGTTTAATCGCAATTTAATGTTGGGCTATATTTAATTTGGGCGATTATTTGTGGACCAGGCTAGAATATCATGAAAAATGAGAAAATAATTGGAAATCACGGTTTCAAGCATTATGCTTGCTATAGTGGAGGGTAATAATACACAAATGCGTGGCGTCTTTGCTCCTTGTTCGACTCTGTATCTGTTAATGGCTCCAGTGTTTATATGTGGGCCGTTTTTAATGAAGATCATAAATAATTTCAGGAAAACCTTCAAATACGAACATGCATTGTGAATTCCATGCAATAGTGAGACCGCGGTTTGTCCATGACGTTCTGAAGAAAAATTCTTAACCCTTTGAGTGTCTTATGGAATCACCAGTCATCTACAGTTATCATTTCATTAAACTGTATTGCTGTTTTTCCATTTTGTCGCGAAAGAGAGAGGATAAAGAAAAGAGATCTAGTCCTCCTTTTGATAACTGAAAAGTCACTGCTGAGATCACGTAGGCGATAGTTTTTTGTAGGCCATCGACTGTGGAAATACATTTTAAAAAATGATAAACAGAATGTCAAGAAACCGTTATTGACTCTGTATACTTTATAAAGCACACATATTCCAGAGCACTGCCAGAACATTTAAATTTAACAAACATTTAGGAATGAGACAATTTACATCCTACACGATTAATAAGGACAACTGAAGAGGACCTTATATAAGGTCGAAAGCTACGGTAACTTTCATCGCCTTTTCACTGACAAACTTCTTTATATACAATGAGATGAAACTTATCTGTATAACTAGAAAGAGGTATGAAAATGATTTCTTACTGGAATTCTGCCTTTCTAGAACAAGTGTCGGATGTAGCGTTCAGCTAAGTGACAGCGGTGTTACAGCACGTTTTATTTGGACTTTATCAGTATTTGGGAAGTCTAGCATACTTTCGGCAGAGAACATAAATAGGTGAATGTGATTATTGCTTAATATGTCTGACTAACAACGGGAATATTTTTCTATCCGCTTCCTAATGATTATGGCTATTTTTTTTTCTTTATACATTCGCTAGCTGAGTTATGTGACAGTC